>NW_020839012.1:0-7749 GCF_003676395.1 Aethalodelphis obliquidens
CACTGTATTCATATCGCTAATGTGACGCATCCTACCGTGTTCGAGGGCAGGAACCATTTTCATTTAGTGTAGCAAGTGCCCAGGGTTCTGCTTGAACGTAACCTAACCTAGAAGACAATTAAGGTACCAGCTTGAATGAAAAATAATCGTCCCAAATTCTGAACAACAGCAGGAAATTTTTTTTGTCGTTAATAATTGGCAGCCATAAGGCTAAGCCTTCTATCTCGGCTTTGTCGCTTCAAATCCTTCCCGAAGGCGGCAAAAATAGTGAGCCACCACCCCCGCCGCAAGCAAAGTGAGCCTTCCATCTCCACATTCCCTTGGGTCCCTCGCCTCTGTCTATCGCCCCAGGGAACAAAGGCCTCAGCAACAGGCCGAGCTCTGGCTCCGGGCGCCAGACGTCAGTGCGGCGACCCAACACCTTGCCAAAATGACTCTGTAGAGAGATATCAGAGCCGTGGCTTTCCAACAACACAGCGATGCAAAACCAGCTAAGAAAAGTAAAACCTACCAGCGGAAAACTCCTCGCCAACCGAGCCCGCTGGGGGCGGAAGCGGAAGTGCCTGTGAGATCATAGAGTTCTCTAGTTCCGGTCGCGGAGCCGCGTTCGGGGCTAGAGCGCCTCTCCACGGCCGGCGGGCTCCAAGCGGCTTCTATTTCCGGTTGCGGCTTCTGACATAAAGCCGAGACCTCCTTTTAAACGCGGCGTCGCGGGTTCCTCGCTCCTCACCTGGGGTCAGCTCGCAAGGACTGGCGCGGGCGGGGGGATTGCACAGCCCACAGCTGAGCCAGGCCGTTGGGGCCGGCCTGCACTGGCACCTTCGATCCCTCAGAGCCGCCTGGCTTTTGAGCCCTCCGGATTGGGAGTCCGTGATTGGCCGCCTCCAGGACTGCCGCTCGAGAGGCCAGCGCTCCTTCGCCGTACCTGTCCCCCCATAGTCACGCTTTTCCCTGTGAGGTGCAGCATTAATCAACTCACCTCTCCCACACACTACTTCCCTAACGTGGGTGTCCGCGTTGACTTCATTCTTCACCTTCCCTTGAGACCCCTCCCCTCTGCCTCCGGAAGAGGTCTTTTTTGCCCAGTTCCTGTAAAATAGCACCCATCTGGCACCCCCAGAAAGTTCATGCTTACTAGAGAGTTTGTGGGCAAAGTAAAACCCAGTGCACACACGAAACTATGGCTGAGCACGGGGTCACATCACAACTGCTTCTGCGGTGGATGACCAGCCAGCCATCCATCTTTGAGGTGGTAGCACAGGACAGTTTAATGACAGCAGTGAGACCTGCTCTTCAGCATGTGGTCAAGGTAAGGATTTAATTCTCTTAAAAGTTTTAGGAACGTCCGGGTAAAAACCAAGCCAATAATCTGAATTTATTTCTTGGCCTAAGTTTTGAAATAACCAGTTAGCATATAATGCACATCACATGATTTAATGGTTATGGAGTCTCTTGTTATGTGTACTGAATACCCAGCACTAAAGGGAGGTTAAGGTAGACCCAGAAAGAAAAGTGTGGAAATTCAGAGGGAAGAAAAGGAAATATAAATACAAGGCATAGTAGCTATGTAATGGAATGAATTTCATTTATTTATTTTGCTTTAGGTTCTTGCAGAATCAAATCCTGCCCGCTAGGGCTTCTTGTGGAAGTGGTTTGATGAAATCACCCTGCTAGGTCTTCTGCTCCAGCAACATTATCTGTCTAAAACCAGCGCCTCGTTTTCTGAAAACTTTTATGCTTAAAGAGGATCGTAATGGGAGACACACACAAGCTTCAGAGATTGGCCAGTGCTGGTCTCCCAAAGAAGCAGCTTTGGAAGTCAGTTATTTTCCTGGTTCTTCTTCCCAGTCTGAAAGTGAAGCTGATTTCTAGCCTGAGAGAAGAGGATGAATATTCCATCCACCCCCTACTTCCCACTGGAAACGATTTTACAGAGCCTTTTTGGCAGCCTACCCATTTGTTAACATGGCCTGGGAAGGCTGGTTTCTTGTACAGCAGCTTCGATACATCCTAGGAAAGGCTCAGCATCACTCACCACTGCTGAGTCTGGCTGGGGTTCGGCTAGGTCGACTTACAGTTCAGGATATACAAGCTCTGGAGCACAAACCAGCCGAAGCCAGCATGATGCAGCAACCAGCTGGGAGGTAAGGCTTAACATTTCCCCAACATATTTGATTAATAAATCCTAAAATCTTATCCCAATTTTATGAAATTTACCCCCTTCAGTCCACTTTGGGGTATTTCATAAAATCATCGAAAAATTCTTGTGTCCATAAAACAAGGATTGCCATCCTGGTAACCTTCCTCATCATAATGGCTACATTTTTGCACACACTTGCTATGTACCAGACACTTTGCTAGGTGTTTACGTATATTATCTCAATCCTCGTCACAGCTCAATGAAATAAATGCATTAGCACCATTTAACAGTTGAGGAAACTAAGTTCTAACATTTGAGTACTTTGCCAAGGCCACACAGCTAATAGGCGGCAGAGCTGAGATTCAAGCCAGATCAGTACAATTCTAAAGACTGCTCTTAACCATGGTGCTATCCCGCTCCTAGTGTCTGTGTTCTCTGACAAGTTCAAATATATTCCTCAGTACTGCTGAGTTGTTTTTTAAGTGAGTTATTTCTTTTTCTGGATATACTATCTTCCACCCCCATAAAAGGTCTATATAATCAATGGCTCATTAACTTCTTTCTCAAAACACAAAGCAAAAAAAGCCCTAGTCATTAAAAACAAAGCTTAGCTCCTAGAACTCCTAAAATACGGTAGGTTAGAAAGAGGGAATTGTTTCGAATAGACACAAGAGAAAACGCCAGTCCAGCATCTATTCAATCCCCAAGCTGAATCAACGATTCTAATGAAAAGTGTAAGAATTGCATGTGTATTAGTTGTTCTGTGATTGTACCTAAATAAACAGTTTCTCCTTTTGCCTCCTTGTTCTGTTCTCCAAACAGCGTTGGCGAGAAGATAAAGTCAGCTCTGAAGCAAGCCGTGGGAGGTGCCGCCTCATGCCTCTCTACTGGCCTTTCGGTGGGTGTATTCTTCCTGCAGTTCCTTGAGTGGTGGTATTCATCCGGAAACCAAGAAACCATCAAGTCATTGACTGCCCTGCCTACTCCACCACCACCGGTACATCTAGACTACAATTCTGATTCTCCCCTGTTGCCCCAAATGAAGACTGTGTGCCCACTGTGTCGTAAAAACCGGGTGAATGACACCGTTCTCGCCACCTCTGGCTATGTGTTTTGTTATCGCTGTGTGTTTAATTACGTGAAGAGTCACCGAGCTTGTCCCATCACAGGTTATCCAACACAAGTACAGCATCTGATTAAACTGTACTCCCCTGAGAACTGAAAGGGATTAGCACCTTGTCTCACAACAAAATGACTGCACTATAAGGCCAGAGGGCTTGTTTTCCGCACGGTAAATAGCATTGTTTGATCATCCTCAATTAATAATTGTATGAACTTTAAACAGCCACATGGATTTCTTTAAAAGGATGTACTCGTTGATCTTAACCTTTTAGCTTGCTCCCTAGACACCTCTACTTAGAGTTGACCGAGCTGGTCAGAGTGAGAGAATCAGGACTGGCAGGGGATATGAGGATCAGCATAGAGAAGGGGATCAAAGAGGGTACTCGGCACAGAAGCTTTTCCTGTCCCCTTCCTTAAAGGACAAGAGGTATAGAAGCTCTCAGGAAAAACCCAAGTTAGACCTCGTAGAGTGGGTAGTGAAGGGGAAGCAGGCCTTTTGAGAAAGGAAAGCATTTATCTGCCTATGAGGAATAGGTTTTATCGGTTTGCAAACAGTATGAAATATGGACCTGCTTTTTTATTTTATTTATTTTTTGTAATACAGCAGGTTCTTATTAATTATCACTTTTATACATATCAGTGTATACATGTCAATCCCAGTCTCCCAGTTCATCCCCACCCCACCCCTCACGGACATGCTTTTTATAGAAATACTTAGAAACACTTTCTCCTTCCATATGCTGAGACTCATTTGTTAAGTAACATTTGCTATAGTTTATCACCTTTTAAAGATCCCTTTGTGAACCACACATATCTTCCTTGGGAAACTGGTTACAGGAAAATAGGGGTTGAATGTATATACAGAATAGTCTGAAGACTTCAGTGTGAAAGCAAAGCTATTAATGAAGAGATGAAGTAAAATACTGCCCTATGACTGTGTAAAGACAGGATCTTTTCATAAGGTCTTTGTGCTTGCTGTTAAGAGTTTGCTAAGCTGACATGAATTATTCTGGCTATTACTAAAGTTTCTACAAAACGCTTAAGTAAAATTTAAGAATAAATGTTTTTTGGCAAAGAGCTGTTCCATGTCATGATTATGTGGAAACCGAAAGATTAGTTGAGGTATTTAGAGTAAATTTTTCATTCAGGCCACCTTTGCGGGTTTTTTTGTTTTTTTTTTTTTTGCAGTACGCGGGCCTCTCACTGTTGTGGCCTCTCCCGTTGCGGAGCACAGGCTCGGGACGCGCAGGCTCAGCGGCCATGGCTCACGGGCCCAGCTGCTCCGCGGCATGTGGGATCTTCCTGGACCGGGGCACGAATCCGTGTCCCCTGCATCGGCAGGCAGACTCTCAACCACTGCGCCACCAGGGAAGCCCCTACCTTTGATTTTTTGAGGCATTCTGTATTAACATTTTGCTTTTTTTGCTAATCCAATATTGGAGAGAAATCCTCTCCTCCAACAGCAAGAATTCAATCTTGAGTGAAATACCTTATTTCTCAAGTGAAATACTGCACAAACACTTAAGTTGACACCGGATTGGCAGGGTTAAACATACAGGTTAAAAACATACGGGTTAAAAAAAAATCATTACTACAAGAGGAAGCATGAAAATGATTTTTAAGTGCCTCTGCTGAGACAGGTGTTGTCCAATACAACTCATTTCAGCAATTCAAAGCACATTTTCTGATAGCACTAAGATAATAGAACTAAATTTTGAAATAGAATATCCTATAGATTTTAAAATATTAACACTTTTATGTACCATGAGAAGAGTATAATGGATATTTGCAAAAATTCTTATTAAACCACAAGGTTTTACCAGAACAAATACCATAGTTAAGTAAACTTTTTTTTAATTTAAAAATTTTTTAATTTGTTTCAAAGTTAAACCCAAGACACACTGACTTCACAAGAAATTCAATGAGAAATGTTTTTCTAGGCTGAACACGTGTTTCCCCTTAGTCTCCCCACAAAAAACAAGTACATGTTAATTACTTTCATTTTACAATCACTGCTAAATAAACATTTTTAATATAGTAATGAGTCAATAAGGGAACCGAACCAGATTCAGGACTGAAATAATGCAGTTTTCCATGAAGATATCAAAGCCATATTTTTCACCTCAACCTACAAAGAAAAACAGGAAAGTATCAGTAATTCAAAAGAATATTAAACACTCTTACACATAATAAAACCAGTATCCAAATAGGCTAGAACATACCAATGTGGAAAAACTACAACCAGAATCAGCTCAGAGAGAAGATTAAGGGGTCATACCCTGGTCAATGCCAACACTGAAGCAATGGCAATGCCAGGTCAGACTATACTTCACTCATCATTGCATCATTGCTTTTCACCTCCTTGTATTATCTAAGATCAGCCCAACACCCTATTTTCACATCCAAGAAAACTTAGGTTTACCCATGAGAAAAAAAGACTTCTTTTTAGATAAGTTGCAACCGTGGGCTTTCAATATTTGATCTTCTACTATTCACCTCAAGCAACTCTGCTGTACAAAAATGCAAACTTGAACAAGTTTTGTTTTGGAGGTGCTTTTTAAAAATTTTTGTAATACAGAGTAGAGTGGAGAAGCATTTACAGTACAGAAAAACATTTCTTGTTTTAGTGAGTCCAAACACCATGCATGATAAAATCTCAGGGATGTCTGTGAAGGGATTTATAATCTAGTTCTAAAGCAAAATCCTTAGAAAAGATTTTCTCCTAAAATCCTTTATAAAGTAAACTCCAGTTCATTTAATATACAATTTGATTTACAATCCTGCTGCCAACAAAGATGAAAAGTATAGTCATAAAAAATTTTATACAAGAGTCTGCTAAAGAGTCCAAGACCCAGGGAGGCTAGGATTTGACAAAGGTCCATAGAAAAATAACAGCAATGCTGGAAAGAGAAACTGAGGTCTGATTACCAGATTTATATTTTTCCACTACCAGCTAAATACAAGGTTTAATTTCATTTTTCTCCAGGCCATGGGCAAGATAAAGGAAACAATGCAAAGCCTGGGTAATTCACAACATGGATGATCAATTTCTGAATGAGAAAGCTGCCTGCATTTTATTTATTCTAAATGACACCTTCTCGTAGTTTACTATCGCTGACATGCTATGCTAAAGTACTAGGATCACAAACAATGTCAACCTCTCTAGCTTTTCAGCATTGTATCTAAATAACAATTCTGGAGACACAACATGCCTCCTTCAGCCATTTATAAATGTCAATAGCTTGATACTCCATAGTTAAAAACGTACAGCTATGGTCTGTGTTCTCCATTCAGCAACTGAATTCCACAAAGAGAGGGAAACTAGTAAAGTGCCTGTTTAGAGACTTGAACCTGTATCTCATCAACCTGTGCAGAAGTAAGTACACGTTACAAAAAGCAAACAGGCTAAGAGAACTTAAATAACCTTGTCTAAAAGCACGAAACTTGTGAGCAGAGCTCCAAGTGTGCTCCAGCCACAGAGGGCACACTTTCCTTGTTCTCTTCCTCAGTACGCTTTCCTCTGTCTGGAGCGCCTTCCCTACCCCTTTCAATCTGGAGAAAGTCTGTAGTTCTAAAACCTTGTTCAAACGTCACCTTCTCTGTTAAGTCGTCCCTAACTCCCTCAGTCATCCCCTCCTCTGACTCCCACAGCACTTTTTCCCACCACAGTACGCATCACACGCCAATTATTCATCCATTCACGTCCCCCACCTCCCGTCTCTCCCACCAGCCCCATTACGCAGAGCTCCTAAAGAACCAGGACTTCCTCTTACTGGCCTTTGCATCCATTACACTCAGAATGATGCCTGGGACACAGAAGGCGGCTCAATAAGCGACAGTTTAATTCAGTCAGTGAACGACCCTCCCTACTAAACCCTAAGCGCCTGGATTATACAAGCATCAGCACAGTTTATAAAGCCGACTTACCTCCAACATTTCACGTAGGTTAAGGACGTCCCTCAAGTATCTCTAAGCCCTCCGTCCTCCAACTTCTAACTCATGGCATTCTGCATGGCACCCTGCACAGGACCACCAATTCTTATACACGGTGTATCCTCAAAACGATAATAATAACAACAATAATAATACTACTGCTGATAATAATAATAATAACATCCAAACCCCACCAACTTCAGGAAAGACTGAGACGCCATCCTTCCGGGGAAACACAAGTCCGGATCCAGGGCTCAAACCAAAGCCTCAGGCAGAGGGTCCGCAGCCCGATTTGGGAACTCCCCAAAACTCTTACGCCCTAAACTCTCAGGAGCCCTGCCCAGGCCTGCAGAGGCTGACCTCAGCCCACCCGCCGCCGTTCAGTCCCAGAGGTACGGGCTTGGGGCTTCCCACACTGCTCCACCTCGCTACCCCGCCGGCTGCCGCGGCAGCCCGATCCCGACAACCAATCCCGAGACGGCCAGTGGACCACGTGGGCCGCAGCCTTGAGGCTCGGCTGGTGCGAGGAGCAGCCAATCGGAGGGCTAGGCGAA
>NW_020839013.1:0-7746 GCF_003676395.1 Aethalodelphis obliquidens
CGACTCTGGTGGTCTTGTGGAGGGGCCTCGCGACCTTGGGCATTTCATTTGGGGGCTCGTCCGGGATGCCCCCAAGCCCACCAGACATCAGGTCAACGGGTCATCGCTGACAACCGATCGGTAAGTAAGCCGGCTCAGGGTACCTTCTGTTTTGGGGACTAGGACAGTCCTGGCGGACGCGCTATAGGACACCTAGTCGGGTGTGGTTGGAGACGTCCACCACGACCCATCTGGGGCGGACAGCCCATCTGAAGCGCGCACGCGATAACCTCCCCTTCCTCCTTTTACAGACTCCGCTATTGGGACTGCTCTTAATCACTTTTGTTTTCAGAGTAACCTTTTCTAATCAATCTCTTCCAGGACCTAGACATGGGCCAAGCACAGAGTACCCCCCTCTCCCTCCTTCTCGCTAATTTCGGGGATGTAAAGTCCCGAGGACACAACTTCAGTCTGGACATCCGGAGAAGAAAACTAATTACCTTCTGCCGCTCTGAATGGCCAACTTTCGGGGTTGGCTGGCCCACCGAGGGTACCTTTTGTCTTCCTATAATCCTAAAAGTTAAATCTAGAGTTTTCTTGCCAGGAAAAGAAGGCCATCCGGACCAGATCCCCTACATCCTGGTATGGCAGGACCTGGTAGAAAACCCTCTTCCCTGGATGACCCCCTTTTTGTCATCAGGGTCATATAAGATCCTTGCGGCCCGACCAACTAAACCTCCCAAGCCTCAGACCCGAACTGCACCCATACTCTCTGACAGCCAAGACCTCCTTCTCCTAGACCCCCCCCCATATCAATCTCCTCTTTTGGCCCCACAACCAGTCCCCCTTCCTGCTCCTGGCTCTGCTCCTCTCCCCTTGGTAGAACCTCCTGCGGCCCCTCCCGGAGGGCCACCCAGGCCAGAACCGGAGGACCGAGAGGCAGAGGCGCTACCGGTCCCCCTGCCCAATGAAAATAATTCCCAGGGACCGGCTGGGCGCACTCGCGGACGCACTCAGCGCGACCCAGGGTTCCGCCATCCTGATTCCACCATAGCCCTACCCCTGCGAGAAATAGGCCCTCCCGATGAGACAGGGAACCCCCGACTCCAGTATTGGCCATTCTCTACCAGTGACCTATATAATTGGAAAACCCAAAATGCCCGTTTTTCTGATAATCCTAAAGACTTGATAGCTCTTCTAGATAGCGTTATGTTCACTCATCAGCCCACCTGGGATGACTGCCAACAGCTCCTCCGGATCCTATTCACTACCGAAGAACGGGAGCGAATCCAGCTGGAGGCGAGAAAACTGGTTCCTGGAGATAATGGTCAACCCACCGCTAACCCTGACCTCATCAATGCAGCTTTTCCCTTAACTCGCCCCCCGCAGGATGATTGGGACTATAACACCGGAGAAGGTAGGGGACGACTGCTCATTTATCGCCAGACTCTAATGGCGGGTCTCCGGGCTGCCGCGCGCAAGCCCACTAATTTGGCCAAGGTATATTCAATTGTACAAGGTAAAACAGAAAGTCCCTCCTCTTACTTAGAAAGATTAATGGAAGCCTTTAGGCAGTATACCCCTATGGATCCAGAGGCCCCCGAAAATCAGGCCGCCATTGTAATGTCCTTCGTTAACCAGGCAGCCCCTGATATTAAAAAGAAACTCCAGAAGTTAGAAGATCTGGAGGGCAAACAGATACAGGACTTACTCCGTATCGCCCAGCGCGTCTTTAATAACCGAGACGCCCCAGAGGATAAACAACTTAAAGCCACTGAGAAAATGACTAAAGTCCTGGCCGCCATTGTTCAGAAAGATCAAGAGGGCCCCCCAGCCACTCGACCTCCCAGGCGACCATTGGACAGAGATCAATGTGCCTATTGCAGGGAAAAGGGCCACTGGGCTCGGGAATGCCCCAAGAAAAGGCAGCCGCGCCCCGACCAGGGGCAATGGCAACCGAACGCCACCCCAGTCCTGTTTACACATGATACAAATTAGGGGGGACGGGGTTCGGACCCCCTCCCCGAACCCAGGGTAACCCTACGAGTGGAGGGGAAACCAGTCCAATTCCTGGTGGATACAGGGGCACAGCATTCGGTCTTGGTTAAGCCCCACGGGAAAATTTCTAACAAATCCTCCTGGGTCCAGGGAGCTACGGGAGTCAAACGTTACCTTTGGACCACTCAGAGAACTGTGGACTTGGGCACGGGAAGGGTAACCCATACCTTTCTGGTCATTCCCGATAGCCCTTGCCCCTTACTGGGGAGAGACTTACTCACTAAAATGGGAGCACAAATTCATTTTCGGCCAGAGGGGCCAATCGTAACAGACCCTCACGACCAACCCATATCTGTGCTCACCCTGAACTTGGAAGATGAGTACCGACTTCACCAGGAACCACCCTCCCAAAATCAAGATATAGAGTCATGGCTTCAGCAGTTCCCCGAAGCATGGGCAGAAACAGGGGGGGTGGGACTAGCCAAACATCGCCCAGCCCTATTCATAGAGATCAAACCGGGGGCAGATCCTGCACGTGTCCGACAATATCCCATGCCCCTAGAGGCCAAGACTGGTATCACGCCTCATATTCGCCGGCTTCTTGACCTGGGGATACTGCGTCCCTGCCAGTCGGCCTGGAATACACCCCTGCTGCCAGTCCGCAAACCTAACAGTAAAGACTACCGCCCAGTGCAGGACCTGAGGGAAGTTAACAGACGGGTCATAGACATCCATCCTACTGTGCCCAATCCATATACTCTTTTGAGCGCCCTTAGTCCAGAAAAACAATGGTATACTGTGCTGGACCTCAAAGATGCCTTTTTTAGTTTACCCTTGGCGCCCAAAAGTCAAGAACTCTTTGCCTTCGAATGGTCAGATCCCGAGAGAGGTATAAACGGACAACTCACCTGGACCAGACTTCCCCAAGGATTCAAAAACTCGCCTACCTTGTTTGATGAGGCCCTACACGAGGATCTCAGTGAGTACCGGAGACAAAACCCCAATGTAACCCTCCTGCAGTATGTTGATGATCTCTTAATAGCTGCTGAGACCGCTGAAGCCTGCCTGCAGGGAACCAGAAACCTCCTACGGACTCTCGGCACCCTGGGATACCGAGCCTCTGCCAAGAAAGCACAGATCTGCAGGCCTGAGGTAACTTACCTGGGATACCTATTGAAAGGGGGGCAACGATGGCTCACAGATGCACGGAAGGAAACCGTCCTCCGCATCCCCAGACCCACCACGCCTCGACAGGTGAGGGAATTTTTGGGGTCGGCTGGGTTCTGCCGTTTATGGATACCCAAATTTGCTGAAATGGCCAAACCGCTATACCTAGCCACCAAAGAGCAGACGCCCTTTGAATGGACAGAAGAGGCTGAGCAGTCATTTCAGCAGATCAAAACTGCCTTGCTTTCCGCACCCGCCCTGGGTCTCCCTGATGTCTCCAAACCCTTCCACCTCTTTGTAGATGAAAGCAAAGGCATAGCTAAGGCCGTGTTGACCCAGCCCCTCGGTCCTTGGCCCAGGCCTGTTGCTTACCTATCAAAAAAATTGGACCCAGTGGCTGCCGGCTGGCCTCCTTGCCTCCGGATGATCGCCGCCACGGCCCTAATGGTAAAGGATGCTGACAAACTAACTATGGGGCAGGAGTTACATGTCACCACCCCCCACGCCATCGACGGGGTTCTCAAACAGCCTCCCGACCGATGGATGAGCAATGCTCGATTGGTCCACTACCAGGGTCTACTGTTAAATCCCCCCAGAATCAGCTACACTCCGCCGCGGGCATTAAACCCTGCCTCCCTATTACCTGACCCAGATTTGGACTCCCCACTCCATGACTGTGCAGAGGTACTGGCCCAGATCCATGGGGTTCGGGAAGACCTACATGACCAGCCCCTACCGGATGCACAAGTCACATGGTTCACTGACGGCAGCAGCTTTGTCCAGCAAGGTCAGAGGTATGCGGGGGCAGCAGTAACATCAGAAACTGAGGTGATATGGGCAGAGACTCTCCCCCCAGGGACCTCAGCCCAAAAAGCTGAATTAATTGCCCTGACCCAAGCTCTCAAGATGAGCAAAGGCCAAAAAGCTACCATATACACAGACAGCCGGTATGCTTTCGCTACCGCACATATACATGGGGCAATATACCGAGAGCGGGGACTACTCACAGCAGAGGGCAAAGACATCAAGAACAAAGAGGAAATCCTGGCCTTGCTAGCGGCCATATGGGAACCCAAAAAGCTAGCCATTGTACACTGCCCGGGGCATCAAAAACCCACGAATCCAGTCGCCCGAGGCAACAATTTGGCAGACCAGATGGCTCGAAAGGCGGCACACACTCCAATACCATTACTTCCCCTGCAACTGCCGGATCCAGGCCCCCGGGAACTACCGCCCCAACCCGACTACTCGGAGGATGACATCAGATGGATGAGCAGGCTCCCTCTAACCCAGGTTAGAGACGGATGGTGGCGGGACGCTAAGAACAATATCCTCCTTCCTGAGAGACTAGGAACCCTGGTCCTTGAACGGATCCACCGTAGCACCCACTTGGGCGCCCGACGGCTACAGGATCTCATCAGGCAGACTGGACTTAAAATTAAAAATGTCTCCGAGAAGACTGAACGACTGGTTGCTGACTGTGCAGTCTGCCAACTCCATAATGCCAGCACCCACCCGCCAACCACTGGCATCCGGGAGAGAGGAAACCAGCCTGGAGCCTACTGGGAAGTGGACTTCACAGAGGTAAAGCCTGGCAAATATGGGTATAAATATTTACTGGTGTTTATAGATACCTTTTCAGGTTGGACTGAGGCATTCCCAACCAAGAATGAGACTGCACAAATAGTAGCTAAGAAGCTACTAGAAGAGATCCTGCCCAGGTATGGCTTTCCAGTTATGATAGGGTCCGACAACGGGCCAGCCTTCGTTTCTAAGGTAAGTCAGGATCTGGCTTCCATACTTGGGGCTAATTGGAAATTACATTGTGCATACCGCCCCCAGAGTTCAGGACAGGTAGAAAGGATGAATAGAACTTTAAAAGAGACCTTGACTAAATTGACCATGGAGACTGGCGCTAACTGGGTAGTCCTACTCCCCTACGCTCTGTTTAGGGTGCGAAATTCCCCCTATAAGCTAGGATTTACTCCCTACGAAATAATGCATGGTAGGCCTCCTCCTATCATCCCTAATCTAAAGACTAACCTTATCCAATTGGACCCAGAAAATAATTTCCTGTCTTCCCTCCAAGCCTTACAGCGGATACACGAGACAATCTGGCCCAAACTAAAAGAGCTATATGCAACAGGACCCCCACCTACTCCACACCAGCTCCGGCCAGGTGACTGGGTCCTTGTCAAACGCCATCGACAAGAGACCCTAGAACCCAGGTGGAAAGGACCTTACCAGATCATCCTGACAACGCCGACAGCCATCAAGGTGGACAGCATAGCTGCCTGGATCCATTACACACACGTCAAGCCGGTGGACCCATTTTCTGACCTCATCAAGTCCACTAAAGCTGATGTCACCTGGACTGTTGACCGGAGTAAGAACAATCCCCTCAAACTGACTTTGCGCCGTACCCTCCCCCATGATGACCAAGGTACTGCTGATAGCCCTAATGATAGTCCTAACCCTCAACCCTCGGGCCACGAGGGGAGGATTCGGCCCTCCCCCCAATAAGAATACTTTAATACAACTACTATATGGTGCACCGTGCGAGTGCAGGGGAGGTACTATGGAGGCTCCTGTTGTTCCCCGAGGATATACTCATATGCAGGACTGCGGGGGCATAACTGCGTATCTTGTTCAGGAATATAGGGTTACCGGGGCCTCTCAAAACTGGCAATGCTACCATAAGCCTAAGCCACTCCCCCCTCGAGCTACTTGCCCCTGTTCTACCTTCCAGGAATCAATGCATAGCATGTGCTATTCCTCTTACCAGCAATGTATAGGGGCCAATAACAAGACTTATTTCACAGCCATACTACAGAATAATAAAAGCCCCACCATTAGTGATGATAATAAATACCTTCAGGCTGGATGCACTGGCACCCCCGGGACCCCGGTATGCTGGAATACCAGGGCCCCCACACATATGTCAGACGGTGGGGGGCCCCAGGACGCAGTGCGCCAGATAGAAACCCGAAGACAAATAGAAGAGGTCTATCGGCATCTGTACCCACAGCTCAGCTACCACCCCCTAATTCTCCCTAAGGCCGATCCCTCTGAATTGGACTCCCAGACCATGTCCATACTAGAAGCTACTTTTGCGCTTCTGAATGCCACCAACCCCAACTTAGCACAGGATTGCTGGCTCTGCCTTCCTCAAGGACCGCCCCGCCCTATAGCCATCCCCACCTTCGCCAATTTAAACATCAGCGAACGATGTAACCCTACTTTACTCCCCGAGCCGTTCCCCATACAATTTTCAAAATTTTCAACCACCTTTAATACCTCATGCTTTGTTAAGAACGATTCCCTCTCTAACGCCAGTATTGACTTGGGAATCCTTTCATCCACTGGATGTAGTCAGTATATCCCCGTGAACTCCTCCCTCTGTAGTCCTAACACCACTGTTTTTGTCTGTGGAAATAACCTAGCATACACCTATTTACCCCCGAATTGGACAGGGGTCTGCAACCTAGCCACCCTCCTCCCCAATGTAGACCTAATCTCGGGAGACACCCCATTGCCCATTCCCAGCTTTGACCTTTGGGCAGGGAGAACCAAACGAGCCATTACAGTCATACCCCTCCTGGTAGGATTAGGAATTACAGGAGCTGTGGCCACAGAAAGTACGGGTCTTGGGGTCTCCCTTCACTCATATAGTCAGCTGTCTAGGCAATTAATAGAAGATGTAGAAACTCTCTCTGGGACCATTCAGGACTTACAGGACCAATTAGATTCGCTGGCCGAGGTGGTCCTACAGAATAGGAGGGGCTTAGACTTGCTGACAGCTGAACAGGGTGGGATATGCCTCGCCCTAAAAGAAAAATGTTGTTTCTATGCGAATAAATCAGGCATTGTAAGAAACAAGATCCACCAGCTCCAGGAAGACCTAGCTCGCCGCCGGCAAGAATTAGCGGATAATCCCCTTTGGTCAGGATTTCATGGGATGCTCCCCTTCCTCCTCCCCATCCTGGGCCCTCTACTATGCCTCCTTCTCCTCCTCACTATAGGCCCCTGTATACTCAGTAAAGTCATGAATTTTGTTCGCGAAAGAATAAATACAGTCCAGCTAATGATATTAAGAACACAATATCAACCCTGCGAGGCCTCAGAAATTGAAGAAACTGAGCCTTGAGGACCCAAGATTGGCTCCTCTGGTTCATGAGAAAGGGGGGAATGAGGGGGCTATGTTCTACTTTGGTGGGAATAGGACTGAGTTGACGCCCTGCATTCAATTTGTGCTTTTCCTGGAATTTCTTTTCTGTTCTTTCCGGAGGAGAAGGGCCGAAAAAGGGCCATTCCAGGGCGCGGCGCTGGGCTTGCCACATTTGGCAGCGCCGCCTGAAGTTGGGCGCACAGCCTCCCGCCGCCCTGCCGTTGGGCTGGTGGAGGCCGCAGCACTGTTAGGGTTGCATCCGTCCTCCTGTTTGCACTATTTCTTTTTGCGACCATGGCCCCGCCTTAAGTATTTCCAATTGAGAAACAAAACCTCAGGAAACCTAAACTTAACCAGCCGCTCTCGCTTCTGTAATTACGCTTGCTGACCCCCCCCCCCCCCCCCCCCCCCCCCCCCCCCCCCCCCCCCCCCCC
>NW_020839014.1:0-7739 GCF_003676395.1 Aethalodelphis obliquidens
TGTGTGTGTGTGTGTGTGTGTGTGTGTGTGTGGTGTCCTTGTCTGGTTTTGGTATCAGGGTACTGGTGGCCTCATAGAATGAATTTGCGAGTGTTTTGTTCTCTTCAAGTTTTTTGGAATAGTTTGAGAAGGCTAAGTATTTGTTCTACTTTATGTTTGGTAGAATTTCCCTGTGAAGCTCTCCAGTCTTGGACTTTTGTTTTCTGGGAGGTTTTTATTTTTTTAATTACAAACTCAGTTTTACTACTAGTGATCGGTCTGTTCAAATTGTCTATTTCTTCTTGATTCACTGTTGGAAAGTTGTATGTTTCCAGAAACTGTTCACTTCTAGGTTGTTAGAATTTGTTGGCACATAACTGTTCATGGTATTCTCTTATGATTTTTTTTTTATCTCTGTGGTATTTTTTGTTGTTTCTCCTCTTTCATTTCTTATTTTGTTTATTTGGGTTCTTTATGTTTTCTTCTTGGTGAACCTAAAGGTTGATCAATTGTTTTTATCTTTTCAAAAATCAGTCCTTGGTTTCATTGATCTTTTAAATTGTTTTTTTTCCTTTATTTTATTTCATCTCTGATCTTCATTATTTATTCCTTCTGGTGACTTTGGTCTTTGTTATTTTTCTAATTCCTTTAGGTGGGAGGTGAGGTTGTTTATTTGAGATTTTTCTGGTTTCTTGAGGAAGGCCTGTATTATTACAAACATCCTTCTTAGAACTGCTTTTGCCACATTCTGTAGATTTTGGAATGTGTTTCCCTTTTCATTTGTCTAAAGGTATTTTCTGTTTTCTCCTTTGATTTCTTCATTGACCTTTTTTTTTTCTTTTTTAGTAGCATGTTGTTTGGCATTCACAGGTTTCTTTTCCCATTTTTCTTTCTGCAATTGATTTCTAGTTTTATAACTGTTGTGGTTAGCAAAAAGTGCTTGATATAATTTCTATCATTTTAAATTTGTTGAGACTTGTTTTGTAGCCTAGCACGTGATTTGACCTGGAGAACATTCCTTTTCATCTGAAAAGAATATGTATTCTGTTGTTTTGGGGTGGAATGTCCTGTGTATATCTGTTAAGTACATTTGATCCAATGTGTCATTTAATGCCAGTATTTACTGATTTTTCCATCTAGAAGATCTGTCCATTGATGTAAGTGGGGTGTTAAGGTCTCCTACTATCGTTGTATTATTATTGTCAACTTCTCTCTTCATGTGTGTTAATATTTGCTTTATATATTAATGTGCTCCTGTATTAGGTGCATATATGTTAATGAATGTTATACCCTCTTCTTATATTGATCCCTTTCTCAGGACATAATGTCCTTCTTTGTCTTTTGTTATAGACTTTGTTTTAAAGTCTACTTTGATACAAGTATTGCTACCCAGCTCTCTTGTCGTTTCCATTTGCATGAAATTTCTTTTTCTGTTCTTTCACTTTCAATCTGTGTGTGTCATTAAGCTCTAATGTGAGTCTCTTCTAAGCAGCATATAGGTGGGACTTATTTTTTTATCCAATCAGCCACCCTATGTCTTTTGATTGGAGCATTTAGTCCATTGACATTTAAAGTCATTATTGAGAGGTATGTACTTACTGCCATTTTGTTACTTGTTTTCTGTTGTTTTTATACTTCTTCTGTTCTTTTATTTTTTTTTAATTGAAGTATAATTAATTTACAATATTGTGTTAATTTCTGTTGTACAAAGTGATTTAGTTATACACACATATATAGATTCTTTTTTAAAATATTCTGTTCCATTATGGTTTATTATATATTGAATATAGTTGTCTGTGCTGTATAGTAGGACCTTGTTTATCCATTCTATGTATAATAGCTTACATCTACTAACCCCAACCTCCCACTCCATCCCTCTCCCAGCCCCTCCCCCTGGGCAACCACAAGTCTGTTCTCTATGTCCATGTGTCTGCTTCTGTTTTATAGACACGTTCATTTGTATCATATTTTAGATGACCCATATAAATGATATCATATGGTATTTGTCTTTCTCTTAATGACTTCACTTAGTATGGTGATCTCTAGTTGCATCCAGTAATGCTGCAAATGGCATTATTTTGTTCTTTTTTATGGCTAAGAAGTATTCCATTTTATATATTTTACATATATAAGTTTATATATATAAATTATATATATTTCATATATATTCTACCTTTACATATAATTTATATATATATATATATACACACACACACACACACACACATACCATATCTTCTTTATCTATTCACCTATCGATGGGCATTTAGGTTACTTCCATGTCTTGGGTATTGTGAATAGTGTTGCTGTGAACACTGGGGTGCATGTATCTTTTTAAATTATAGTTTTGTCTTGATATATGTTCAGGAGTGGGATTGTTGGATCATATGTTAATTCTATTTTTAGTTTTCTGAGGAACCTCCATACTGGCCTCACCAAGTTACATTCCCACCAACATTGTAGGAGTGTTGCCTTTTCTCCACACCTTCTCTAGCATTTGTTATGTGTAGACATTTTAATGCTGGCCATTCTGACTGGAGTAAGGTAGTACCTTATTGTAGTTTTGATTTGTATTTCTCTAATAATTAGTGATGTTGAGCATGTTTTCATGTGCCTATTGGTCATTTGTATGTCTTCTTTGGAGAAATGTCTATTTAGGTCTTTGCCCAGTTTTCTACTGGGTTTGTTTGCTTGTTTTTTGCTGTTGAGTTGTATGCGTTGTTTGTATATTTTGGAAATTAATCCCTTGTCGGTCTCATCATTTGCAAATATTTTCTCTCATTCTGTCGACTGTCTTTTCCTTTTGTTTATGGTTTCCTTTGCTGTGCAAAAGCTTGTAACTTTGATTAGGTCCCATTTGTTTATTTTTGTTTTTATTTCTATTGCCTTGGGAGATCTGACCTAAGAAAACGTTGGTACAGTTTATGTCAGAGAATATTTTGCCTTTGATCTCTTCTAGGAGTTTTATGGTGTCATGTCTTGTGTTTAAGCCTTTAAATCATTTTGAGTTTATTTTTCCGTATGGTGAGAGGGTGTGTTCTAACTGCATTGCTTTACATGTTGCTGTCCAACTTTCCAAACACCACTTGTTGAAGAGACTGTGTCTTTCCCATAGTATATTCTTGTCTCCTTTGTTGAAGATTAATTGACTGTATGTGTGGGTTTATTTCTGGGTTATCTATTCTGTTCCATTGATCCATATGTCTGTTTTTGTGCCAATACAGTGCTGTTTTGTTTTCTTGTTTTTTGTTTCTTTGTTTTGGCCACTCCCAGTGGCCACATGTCTTGCAGGATCTTACTTCCCCAACCAGGGATTGAACTTGTGCCCCCTGCAGTGGAAGCACAGAGTCCTAACCACTGGATCACCAGGGAATTCCCAATACCATGCTCTTTTGATTACTGTAGCTTTATAGTATTGTCTGAAGTCTGGGAGGGTTATGCCTCCTGCTTTGTTGTTGTTTTTTTTTTAATTTTTAACATTTTTATTTATTTATTTTCGGCTTGCTGGGTCTTCGTTGCTGCGCGCAGACTTTCTCTAGTTGTGGCAATCAGGGGCTACTCTTCGTTGTGGTGCGTGGGCTTCTCATTGCGATGGCTTCTCGTTGTGGAGCACAGGCTCTAGGTGTGCAGGCTTCAATAGTTGTGGCTCGCAGGCTCTAGAGCACAGGCTCAGTAGTTGTGGCACATGGGCTTAGTTGCTCCACAGCATGTGGGATCTTCCTGGACCAGGGAACGAACTGTGTCCGCTGCATTGGCAGGCAGGTTCTTGTCCTCTGCACCACCAGGGAAGCCCTCCTCCTTTGTTCTTTCTCTTCAGGATTGTTTGTCAATTGTGGGTCTTTTATGGTTCCCTATAAATTTTAGGATTATTTGTACTAGTTCTGTGAAAAATGTCATGGATAATTTGATAGGGATTGCATTAGATCTGTAGATTGCTTTTGGTAGTATGGCCATTTTAACAGTATTAATACTTCCAATCCAAGAGCATGGGCTATCTTTCCATTTATTTGAATTGTGTTCAATTTCCTTTATTAATTTTTTATAGTTCTCAGAGTGTGTAAGTGTTTCACCTCCTTCATCAGGTTTTTTCCTAAATATTTTATTCTTTGGGGTGTGATTTTTTTTTTTAACATCTTTATTGGGGTATAATTGCTTTACAATGGTGTGTTAGTTTCTGCTTTATAACAAAGTGAATCAGTTATACATATAAATATGTTCCCATATCTCTTCCTTCTTGCATCTTCCTCCCTCCCTCCCTCCCTATCCCACCCCTCCAGGCGGTCACAAAGCACCGAGCTGATATCCCTGTGCTATGTGGCTGCTTCCCACTAGCTATCTACCTTACGTTTGGTAGTGTATATATGTCCATGCCTCTCTTGCTTTGTCACAGCTCACCCTTCCCCCTCCCCACATCCTCAAGTCCATTCTCCAGTAGGTCTGTGTCTTTATTCCTGTCTTACCCCTAGGTTCTTCATGACATTTTTTTTCTTAAATTCTATATATATGTGTTAGCATACGGTATTTGCCTTTCTCTTTCTGACTTACTTCACTCTGTGTGACAGACTCTACGTCTATCCACCTCATTACAAATAGCTCAATTTCATTTCTTTTTATGGGTGAGTAATATTCCATGGTATATATGTGCCACATCTTCTTTATCCATTCATCCTATGATGGGCACTTAGGTTGTTTCCATTTCTGGGCTATTGTAAATAGAGCTGCAATCAACATTTTGGTACATGACTCTTTTTGAATTTTGGTTTTCTCAGGGTATATGCCCAGTAGTGGGATTGTTGGGTCACATGGTAGTTCTATTTTTAGTTTTTTAAGGAACCTCCATATTGTTCTCCATAGTGGCTGTACCAATTCACATTCCCACCAGCAGTGCAAGAGTGTTCCCTTTTCTCCACACCCTCTCCAGCATTTATTGTTTCTAGATTTTTTGATGATGGCCATTCCGACTGGTGTGAGATGATATCTCATTGTAGTTTTGATTTCCATTTCCCTAATGATTAACGATGTTGAGCATGCTTTCATGTGTTTGTTGGCAGTCTGTATATCTTCTTTGGAGAAATGTCTATTTAGGTCTTCTGCCCATTTGTGGATTGGGTTGTTTGTTTTTTTGTTATTGAGCTGCATGAGCTGCTTGTAAATTTTGGAAATTAATCCTTTGTCAGTTGCTTCATTTGCAAATATTTTCTCCCATTCTGAGGGTTGTCTTTTGGTCTTGTTTATGGTTTCCTTTGCTGTGCAAAAGCTTTGAAGTTTCATTAGGTCCCATTTGTTTATTTTTGTTTTTATTTCCATTTCTCTAGGAGGTGGGTCAAAAAGGATCTTGCTGTGATTTATGTCATAGAGTGTTCTGCCTATGTTTTCCTCTAAGAGTTTGATAGTCTCTGGCTTTACATTTAGGTCTTTAATCCATTTTGAGCTTATTTTTGTGTATCGTGTTAGGGAGTGATCTAATCTCATACTTTTACATGTACCTGCCCAGTTTTCCCAGCACCACTTATTGAAGAGGCTGTCCTTTCTCCACTGTACATTCGTGCCTCCTTTATCAAAGATAAGGTGACCCTATGTGCGTGGGTTTATCTCTGGGCTTTCTATCCTGTTCCATTGATCTATCTTTCTGGTTTTGTGCCAGTACCATACTGTCTTGATTACTGTAGCTTTGTAGTATAGTCTGAAGTCAGGGAGCCTGATTTCTCCAACTCTGTTTTTCATTCTCAAGATTGCTTTGGCTTTTCGGGGTCTTTTGTGTTTCCATACAAACTGTGAAATTTTTTGTTCTAGTTCTGTGAAAAATGCCAGTGGTAGTTTGATAGGGATTGCATTGAATCTGTAGATTGCTTTGGGTAGTAGAGTCATTTTCACAATGTTCATTCTTCCAATCCAAGAACATGGTATATCTCTCCATCTATTTGTATCATCTTTAATTTCTTTCATCAGTGTCTTATAATTTTCTGCATAACGGTCTTTTGTCTCTTTAGGTAGGTTTATTCCTAGATATTTTATTCTTTTTGTTGCAGTGGTAAATGGGAGTGTTTTCTTGATTTCACTTTCAGATTTTTCATCATTAGTGTATAGGAATGCAAGAGATTTCTGTGCATTAATTTTGTATCCTGCAACTTTACCAAATTCATTGATCAGCTCTAGTAGTTTTCTGGTAGCATCTTTAGGATTCTCTATGTATAGTATCATGTCATCTGCAAACAGTAACAGCTTTACTTCTTCTTTTCCCATTTGGATTCCTTTTATTTCCTTTTCTTCTCTGATTGCTGTGGCTAAAACTTCCAAAACTATGTTGAATAAGAGTGGTGAGAGTGGGCAACCTTGTCTTGTTCCTGATCTTAGTGGAAATGCTTTCAGTTTTTCACCATTGAGGATGATGTTGGCTGTGGGTTTGTCATATATGGCCTTTATTATGTTGAGGAAAGTTCCCTCTATGCCTACATTCTGGAGGGTTTTTATCATAAATGGGTGTTGAATTTTGTCAAAAGCTTTCTCTGCATCTATTGAGATGATCATATGGTTTTTCTCCTTCAATTTGTTAATATGGTGTATCACATTGACTGATTTGCATATACTGAAGAATCCTTGCATTCCTGGAATAAACCCCACTTGATCATGGTGTATGATCCTTTTAATGTGCTGTTGGATTCTGTTTGCTAGTATTTTGTTGAGGATTTTTGCATCTATGTTCATCAGTGATATTGGCCTGTAGTTTTCTTTCTTTGTGACATCCTTGTCTGGTTTTGGTATCAAGGTGATGGTGGCCTCATAGAAGGAATTTGGGAGTGTTCCTCCCTCTGCTATATTTTGGAAGAGTTTGAGAAGGATAGGTGTTAGCTCTTCTCTAAATGTTTGATAGAATTCGCCTGTGAAGCCATCTGGTCCTGGCCTTTTGTTTGTTGGAAGATTTTTAATCACAGTTTCAATTTCAGTGCTTGTGATTGGTCTGTTCATATTTTCTATTTCTTCCTGATTCAGTCTTGGCAGGTTGGGCATTTCTAAGAAGATCTCCATTTCTTCCAGGTTGTCCATTTTATTGGCATAGAGTTGCTTATAGTAATCTCTCATGATCTTTTTTTTTTTCTCATGATCTTTTGTATTTCTGCAGTGTCAGTTGTTACTTCTCCTTTTTCATTTCTAATTCTATTGATTTGAGTCTTCTCCCTTTTTTCCTTGATGAGTCTGGCTAATGGTTTATCTATTTTGTTTATCTTCTCAAAGAACCAGCTTTTAGTTTTATTGATCTTTGCTATTGTTTCCTTTATTTCTTTTTCATTTATTTCTGATCTGATTTTTATGATTTCTTTCCTTCTGCTAACTTTGGGGTTTTCTTGTTTTTCTTTCTGTAATTGCTTTAGGTGCAAGGTTAGGTTGTTTATTCGAGATGTTTCCTGTTTCTTAAGGTGGGCTTGTATTGCTATAAACTTCCCTCTTAGAACTGCTTTTGCTGCATCCCATAGGTTTTGGGTCATCGTGTCTCCATTGTCATTTGTTTCTTGGTATTTTTTGATTTCCTCTTTGATTTCTTCAGTGATCTCTTGGTTATTTAGTAGTGTATTGTTTAGCCTCCAGGTGTTTGTATTTTTTACATATTTTCTCCTGTAATTGATATCTAGTCTCATAGCGTTGTGGTCGGAAAAGATACTTGATACAATTTCAATTTTCTTAAATTTTCCAAGGCTTGATTTGTGACCCAGGATATGATCTATCCTGGAGAATGTTCCATGAGCACTTGAGAATAAAGTGTA
>NW_020839015.1:0-7737 GCF_003676395.1 Aethalodelphis obliquidens
TCCAGTGTTAGTGAAGGGAGTAGAAGGTAGAAATTGAGGTTAAAGGAGGAAACTTTAATGTTATTCAAGGATGACTTCATCTTAACTTCCAGCCTTCGTCTACCCATTCTCTGCTCCAGTCACACGCAGAGTATTTGCTATCTCTTCCGTAAGTCTTGACCTTTCTTGTCTTTATGCCACTTTTCTTTTCTCCATTTGCAATGAATCTCCCTTTCCCTTGGTTCTTCACCATTTCTTACTCCATACTCTCCATTAAAATTCAAATCTACCTTTAAAGCCCAACTCATATACCAGTTCTGTCCTGCAGTCTCCTGGATCTGCCAAGTCAGAACTAACCACTTGCTCCTCCGTGCTCCTGCAATGGCAATGATGTTAGAAGGGCGAGTGATTTTACAGCTCGCTCACCACCTGCGGGAAATATGTCCTATTTGCCCTTCCACATCCTTTCTCCACCCAACTCTATATGGATGGCTTGCATGGCCTATCTTAGTAAGTGTCCTTGCTCTGGCTTCTGTTTGGCTCACCAATGAAGAGTACCAATAGAAGATTGTAGGGAACGAAGGAGGGGAGTGAAGTTAGGGTATTAATTCTTGCCAAATTGTTGGGAGTTGGCTGCATCCCCCAGCTAACATATAGTGCTTCTCTGTGGGGCGTCACAGCATCTTTGGGGAGGACTCTCTCTCCAGCAGGCCTTCCTTTCTCTTTCATCTCCTATAAAGTAGCCACACTTTTACTGAACCCAGGGCACTACACTATCTCTTGATTCTCTACATTGGGCTCAATTTATCCTTATTGATGTACCCCTGATTTCCTGCTGAGACCCTGTCTGATGAACTTCGTAATATGCTCTTCTAAGCTGTTAATTTTACAAACCACATTATTACACTTATTAGAAGAATGTCTTCAGGATGTGTCAGTAAGCTCTGATTGGTGATAATGGTAAACAGCTAGAATTTATGGAACATAAAGCATGCTTTGGTTACTCTCTTGAGTACACCGTGTGCATTATTCTAATTAATTTAAATCACTATTAGCTAAGCAAGGCACACAGATGCTAAGAGGTTCCCAGAAGTAACTTGCTCATGGTCACTCCAGTGTCTCAGTAGTGTTTAGGACTCAGATCTGTCCAAAGCCTAAACCTTAAGTTCTAGGTCTAAGCAGTGGGTCTCAAACTTGAGTATGCATCAGCATCACCAAGAGAGCTTGCTGAAACAGGTAGTGGGCCCCACCCCCAGAGTGTCCGAGTCTGTAGGTCTGGAGCAGGGCCCAAGACTTTCACTTCTAAAAATTCCTACGTGCAGCTGATGTGCTGGTCTGGGTACCAGACTTTGAGAACCACTAGTCCAGGCATTTTAGGTCCAGAATTTCAGGTGTTAGAATAATTTTCTGGTGATAAATGTCGAAAAAAAAAGCACTGCATTTTCCTGTTTGTAAGGAGGTAATAAATTCAATCTTAAAGAGTCAATAATGGGGCTAAGTATTTAAGAAAGAAGAGTTATTCTCCAGGAAGATGGGAGGAGATGGACATTCTAAGGACAGGAATGCCCTTTCAGGAAACTTGCAAAGGGAACAGAAAAATAACATAGTAAGATTCTGCTATCCAGTGTTCACAGAACATGAGTGGGATACTCTTGACTGTAAAATGGGAAGCCAACTTTTACTCACCATATACATACCTTATTCAGTACAAATGTTTATTAAGAATCTCCAAAAGCTAGACACTAGGCATCAGGGCTACACTGATAGAGCAGATAAAGTGCCTGGCCTCAGGGAGCTTGTGCTTCAGATGATGTACATCAGCTAGACAGACTGAATGATGGATACTACATTGGGTTCACACTTCGTCTCAAGAAAAAAATATATCCATAGACGTGATCCAGGAGTCAAATGGCAAAAGACCTAGCCTCAAAGTGAGTGTTAATTTCATTAAATGGTAGGTAAAAATTATTTTATATGCCGAGATAGGCTCTGCTTAAAAGACACACTATTCCTCCAAACATATTATACAAGCCAGCTTATGAACCTGTGACTTTTTCTAGGAGAAACGTTGCCTTCTTTCCCAAGAAGGGAGCGGTAGGGGTCGGGGTGGAAATAGTTTCATCATCAGAGGCACAGTCTCACTACTACTGCTCAGCTCCAATTCGCAACCTTCTGAATGGTTTCCAGACTAAGTCATTTAGCAAAGTGATGAAGAAAAAATGGCCCATTAATCTTATGATGCGTGTTATAACTTAACTCTGGGTTTAGCACAGGAAAAATATTATTTGCATTGATTAGAAATATGCTTTATGGCTGCATATATTATTCACTCTGAACATTCTAAAATTATTAGCTGGGTTGACATGATGAACTGCACAGGAGTACTTCTAGATGACATCTCAATGTCATCTGTTACTCACATCATATAGGTCTAGGAATCAATATGTATTTTACTCAATATGAGATCTTATTCCAAACACCAAAATATGCCTGTTTTTATTCGATGGTTATCATCATGAAACTACCAGCTAAACATCATTTAGAAAATTCAAAGCAAGTAAATTACTGTATTAACTGTCCAACTATGATTATGACTTTCCTCCACTTAGAGCTGAACCTAATATAATGATCTGGTCAGTCTGACTAGGAGGATTTATTCATTAATTTACTCAAATGTTCTCAGGTATATTTTGAAGGACTTAAATTATGGTCTGCTTTGTAGGATCCAACAGTAAGGGTGCAGGTTTATCTCTTACAAGCTCTGTGACCTTGCCCAAGTGACTTAGCATCTCTGAGCCTCACTTTCCTAATCTGTAAAATGGAAACAGTAATAGAACCCAAGTTGTAAAGCTGAAGGAAAAAAAAGTAATATGGTAATGTATTTTGGCACAAAAGAGCAGTTACGCTGATGGTCATTATTTGTGAATACTGTTGCTAAGATTATTGAAAACCTGTTGTGTGTTAGGTGCTGTTCAAGGACTAGAATTTTAAGACTGTTCTTCACCTTTATCCCAGTTTTACCTGCAAAGTTCTGCCATGCACTGGAAAAACATACTGGTATTTCTAGGGAAGGGGACCACTCAGGTGACATTTTTGTTTCACCAGGTATATAAAGTATACAAAGGTTATAGTGTATCTTTTAAGTCCTTTGGACGTCTAGTTACCTTTCACTAGAATGATTCTAGTAGATCCTGATAGATACTTGAGACAAGGTCAGGTCAGTGATGTTGGTACCTTTTCTGGCTTAAGAGCATAGGGCAGAAACACAGGAAGAGAGGTCTTCCTTTTCCACTCCTGTTACTAAGAACCCTCTCGAATAATGACAATCTGAAACAGATCACTACATTGTTGCGTGTTGTAGAATCAAAGCAGTGTACAAAGCAAAGAGCACTGGCCTCCATTATACTTGCATTTCACTCGAGATTCACTTTTCTAGACCGTGGAGAAAGCAGATGTTCCAACACTTTCCAGGTACTGGAATATTACAATCTGGCAATCTCCACCACTGCATGTTTGATCACACTATTCCCTGCAAATGGAATGCTGTTCCATCAAGGTCAGATTGACCAGTGCAAATACCTGATTTTATCGTACGGTCAGAACCACATTAACTTACTGAAATTCTGCCCAGCTCAGGGTCTACCTTCTCTGTGAAACCTCCTGTGAGATCCCAAGTTACAAACAACTCTGTCTTCTTCAGAAGACATTGTATACTATATAAATAGTAATTTACATATAAATATATGTATATGTGTGTGTATTTCTTTGTTACATTAAGTTATAACTCCTGTGGTTTCTCTTCTTAACTAAACTGGACCCCCTTATCATCACAGTGGCCATGTACATCATTGTATCCTCCAAAAAATCCAGATAATAATATCATGGATTCAGTATATAGTTGTTTAATAGAAAACAATTAACTAACCACTGCAGAATACTAGTGTCTCTCAAGGTGTGTTCAGTGGATCATAAATCCTATGAGACAGTCCATGAAGGAAAAGATTTCAAATAAATTTGGGATCTGTTGTCCACTACATCTCCTTATCAGAGACTCATAATTCACAAGACTCGTAAAAAGCTCTGTAGCAAAGGAACTGTTGACTTAGTTTGACCCAGTATTTCTCTTACAAGAGTATCAGTTCTGGAGGTCAAGGACATTTTCCACCTCTAATACAACATCTCTACTGCCTAGTAGAGTGCCTGTCACTTAGTAGACACCTAATAAATATTTGAATAAGTTTCAACATACATTCCCCTTTTAAGCTATAGAAGAAAAACACAGTATATAGTAGATTTTGATTTACTTGGGGAGAATAATAATATGAATAGATAAATTTACACAAATCATTTTTTAAAGTATATATATTTGATAATACTTTTTTCCACAAATCTACACAATTGCACATTTAGTGGTGATAGTACACGAACTACATTTGCTTCTGAAAACTTGCTAAGAAGGATGGCTACTAAAAACTACAACTTGAACCCAAAACAATTGATTTAGTTCATTGGTCCCCACTCCTTAGCAGTTTTAATATAGAAGAACATAGACGCATATATTTCTTTTCTGCCATAATATGACATCATATAAGGAATGTGATTTTATTAGCTAGAAATAAGATTTGCTTTTGTTATTTTAGTACATTTGATCACATAAGAATAATTCTAGATTTTTTCCCCTCCTGTGACTCTCATAGCATCCCCATCTAAAATAGACTTTGGAGATTTAGATCAAATGTCTTATCAATTGTCCTAGACTGCTTACTATGTGCTTTCACTATAGATTTTAATGTCAATAGAGAAAGGAGAAGGAAAAGTCAGAGGGAAATGAAACAGGTGTATGCAACACCCCTCTCTACTACCGACATTTCTCAGAATTCTGGGGGAAGTTGCATCTGTAAGTGGAAAGTTTTTCACCATGGAACTCACGGTGGTTGAACTTCTCATGAAGAATTTTTTTTTCACTACTGAAGAAAAATATGTTTGATTTTACCATAACTGAAAAGTTCTCCTGTTTCTACTTCTGAGGTTTGCCCTCAAGACTACTGTTGACCTAATGGAAGGGACTCCTATGCATGGAGGAAAAAGTGCACCATTTGAAGGAAAAGCTAAAGGAGTGGTATTCAGGTAGCTCCTCATTCCACCAATGAAAACATACACATAGATTTTCCACTTTACACCTCATTTTCCACCTTATTTTCATGATTTTGAAATGAATATGTAGGGTCTGATGAGTTTGTCAATAGTCTATAATTATTAGCGTTATTAAAATAGAATACAAATGATAAGCCATATGTAAAAATGCTGTGTGAATAAACTGCTATACCCTAAATAATACAAATGAGTGAATGGCAGTAAATGCTAAGAGGGATTAACAACGTAAAGGATATTAAAAAAATGATGACCGTATTTCATATTTATGTGTCTTTTTCTCTCTCACTCTTTTTTTTTTTTTGCGGTCTGCGGGCCTGTCACTGTTGTGGCCTCTCCCGTTGCGGAGCACAGGCTCCGGACGCGCAAGCTCAGTGGCCATGGCTCACGGGCCCAGCCGCTCTGCGGCATGTGGGATCTTCCCGGACCGGGGCACGAACCCGCGTCCCCTGCATCG
This sequence comes from Aethalodelphis obliquidens, assembly GCF_003676395.1. Lineage (NCBI taxonomy): Eukaryota > Metazoa > Chordata > Mammalia > Artiodactyla > Delphinidae > Aethalodelphis > Aethalodelphis obliquidens. The sequence goes on from NW_020839015.1 coordinate 5,588, forward strand.
GCAGGCAGAACACTCAACCACTGCGCCACCAGGGAAGCCCTTCTCTCTCACTCTTACTCAACTCCTAAATAACTAAGAGAATATGCTCACAAATGGTAAGCATGTTTTGGATGTTCGATGTGTGTTTGTGGGAAAGAAAAAAAAAACTGCCTCAATTAGGTCAAATATCATACAAGAGATGAATGAGATTAGAGATGGGATTGGGATTTGTGTTAGTTACTCAATAGCTAACCAATCACAGATATGACAGTGTAGTGCAATATGCAAATATACTTTTAAACAACTTCTCTTAAGTTATCTACTGTCTGTAAAGACAATCACACTCAACTGCTCTGCACTTAACCCCAGAGCTTCTGAGTTAGAATCTGTTAGAAACAGGTACACGTTTCATTGCTTTGGCAACATTTACATGGCTCTGCATCAGGCAATACAACTGCTAAGATCACACGCTGGGAATTCAGGAAAGGCTAGTGTCCAGTTCTGGTCGTTCTACCACCCAACTGTGATCTAGGGTAAATTCCTGATGGAAAAAAAAAGAAAAAGAAAAACCCTGAAGATGCTGAAACAGTATTTCCTACTTCACAGGGTCGTCATGGGGATAAAAGGTCATTAGGATAAAGTGCCTCTCACCCAGGAAACACTGATAAATGCTACTGATGCTACCATCATCATCATCATGACTGATCAAGAACATATTGCCACATGGAAATTCAACATTCCCTGGGCCATTCACAACTTTCCTTTAAAGGACTCATATTCTATGTGGGGTCTTAACACCTTCAAATAACAGAAAATACAAGTCTTTACGCCTTTTTTTCTGTAGCTAATTTTGGCATCTTTCACCTCTGTCCACTTAAGTGTTGGTTTAGCATATTCTTGTCACACAAAGAAGCTACTTCCCAAAGACTTCCCAAAGGAACAATGTGTCAAGTGACAAAGACATTGAGTGAAGTCTTTCACATCCTAGATTGTCCACGGTACAGCTCAGCTGGTCTCTGGGTTGGAAGGCCTGGGTCTACTTTGCTCGTCTGTTACAGGGGAAGGGACATGGTCCTTAGCATGTGGTCTGTGAAACAGAGGCAGCTGCGGGTAGAATTATAACACAAGCAGAACTGGCTTCAATTCTTCCTTCTTAGGTCTTTTTCTTCTCGTTCAGCTGTTCAAGGAACTTGCCTGCCCTCTGTCCCTGCCAGGACGATGTTACATCTGCCTGGATAAGCAGGTCACCATTGTATATCAGGAAAGGTCTTATTTGTAATCATCAGGAACCAGATACGGCTAATTTGAGCAGAAAAGGAAACTTTTGGAAGTTTATGGTTAGGTCTCAGTAACTAGAAGCAGACTAAACAACCGAAAGCCAAGGCTATGCTATTGCAATTATAGGATCAGGCCAAAGTGATGTTATAAGTCCTAGCTGGCCTTCCTACCAAGCAGGAACAGGAAACAGGAGGTTGACCCAGCACTGCTGGCCTTGCTTCTTTACATCATTTATTTGTAATTCAAAATCCAAGAGAGGGGTGCAGTTGGCCAACCTGAGGTCGCCCGACTGTTTTCCATCTGTAAGGGAGACTGAGCATGTGAGTAAACAGTGTATCTGACATGTTCAGCTTGTATAACGAGAGGAAGGCTCTGTTTCACACCAAGACCCACAAAGTGGAAAATTCCCCAAAGAGAAAGGAATTTCAGATCAGATGCTTGGAAAGTTAAAAACAACAACAACAAACAAATGCAGATGTGGAATTAAAGACATGGAGTCATTAAGAACCTATATGTGGAGTGATTCAGACCTGAGTTCACATCTGGAGCAAGCTACTCAATCTTGCTGAGCTTCAATTTTCTTTAAAGGAAACAACGTGGAAGATGATATCCACATGTAACCTGTGGTACACATGAAGGAGGGTAGTACGGTATATGATGCCTGGCACATCCTATGCATTTTCTAAAACTACTAGTAGTACTATTATTACTGTTACTTATTATACAATTTATTGTAGAAATTAACAGGGAGAGTATTAATAAATGTTAATATAGTGCTAAGTGTCACATTTATGATCTCAACTAATTATTTGTTGATTCAACAAACATTCCACATATCAGAAAATAACCTGTGTGTGTGTGTGTATATATATATATATATATATATATATATA
>NW_020839016.1:0-7737 GCF_003676395.1 Aethalodelphis obliquidens
TGTGTGTGTGTGTGTGTGTGTGTGTGTGTGTGGTGTCCTTGTCTGGTTTTGGTATCAGGGTACTGGTGGCCTCATAGAATGAATTTGCGAGTGTTTTGTTCTCTTCAAGTTTTTTGGAATAGTTTGAGAAGGCTAAGTATTTGTTCTACTTTATGTTTGGTAGAATTTCCCTGTGAAGCTCTCCAGTCTTGGACTTTTGTTTTCTGGGAGGTTTTTATTTTTTTAATTACAAACTCAGTTTTACTACTAGTGATCGGTCTGTTCAAATTGTCTATTTCTTCTTGATTCACTGTTGGAAAGTTGTATGTTTCCAGAAACTGTTCACTTCTAGGTTGTTAGAATTTGTTGGCACATAACTGTTCATGGTATTCTCTTATGATTTTTTTTTTATCTCTGTGGTATTTTTTGTTGTTTCTCCTCTTTCATTTCTTATTTTGTTTATTTGGGTTCTTTATGTTTTCTTCTTGGTGAACCTAAAGGTTGATCAATTGTTTTTATCTTTTCAAAAATCAGTCCTTGGTTTCATTGATCTTTTAAATTGTTTTTTTTCCTTTATTTTATTTCATCTCTGATCTTCATTATTTATTCCTTCTGGTGACTTTGGTCTTTGTTATTTTTCTAATTCCTTTAGGTGGGAGGTGAGGTTGTTTATTTGAGATTTTTCTGGTTTCTTGAGGAAGGCCTGTATTATTACAAACATCCTTCTTAGAACTGCTTTTGCCACATTCCGTAGATTTTGGAATGTGTTTCCCTTTTCATTTGTCTAAAGGTATTTTCTGTTTTCTCCTTTGATTTCTTCATTGACCTTTTTTTTTCTTTTTTAGTAGCATGTTGTTTGGCATTCACAGGTTTCTTTTCCCATTTTTCTTTCTGCAATTGATTTCTAGTTTTATAACTGTTGTGGTTAGCAAAAAGTGCTTGATATAATTTCTATCATTTTAAATTTGTTGAGACTTGTTTTGTAGCCTAGCACGTGATTTGACCTGGAGAACATTCCTTTTCATCTGAAAAGAATATGTATTCTGTTGTTTTGGGGTGGAATGTCCTGTGTATATCTGTTAAGTACATTTGATCCAATGTGTCATTTAATGCCAGTATTTACTGATTTTTCCATCTAGAAGATCTGTCCATTGATGTAAGTGGGGTGTTAAGGTCTCCTACTATCGTTGTATTATTATTGTCAACTTCTCTCTTCATGTGTGTTAATATTTGCTTTATATATTAATGTGCTCCTGTATTAGGTGCATATATGTTAATGAATGTTATACCCTCTTCTTATATTGATCCCTTTCTCAGGACATAATGTCCTTCTTTGTCTTTTGTTATAGACTTTGTTTTAAAGTCTACTTTGATACAAGTATTGCTACCCAGCTCTCTTGTCGTTTCCATTTGCATGAAATTTCTTTTTCTGTTCTTTCACTTTCAATCTGTGTGTGTCATTAAGCTCTAATGTGAGTCTCTTCTAAGCAGCATATAGGTGGGACTTATTTTTTTATCCAATCAGCCACCCTATGTCTTTTGATTGGAGCATTTAGTCCATTGACATTTAAAGTCATTATTGAGAGGTATGTACTTACTGCCATTTTGTTACTTGTTTTCTGTTGTTTTTATACTTCTTCTGTTCTTTTATTTTTTTTTAATTGAAGTATAATTAATTTACAATATTGTGTTAATTTCTGTTGTACAAAGTGATTTAGTTATACACACATATATAGATTCTTTTTTAAAATATTCTGTTCCATTATGGTTTATTATATATTGAATATAGTTGTCTGTGCTGTATAGTAGGACCTTGTTTATCCATTCTATGTATAATAGCTTACATCTACTAACCCCAACCTCCCACTCCATCCCTCTCCCAGCCCCTCCCCCTGGGCAACCACAAGTCTGTTCTCTATGTCCATGTGTCTGCTTCTGTTTTATAGACACGTTCATTTGTATCATATTTTAGATGACCCATATAAATGATATCATATGGTATTTGTCTTTCTCTTAATGACTTCACTTAGTATGGTGATCTCTAGTTGCATCCAGTAATGCTGCAAATGGCATTATTTTGTTCTTTTTTATGGCTAAGAAGTATTCCATTTTATATATTTTACATATATAAGTTTATATATATAAATTATATATATTTCATATATATTCTACCTTTACATATAATTTATATATATATATATATACACACACACACACACACACACATACCATATCTTCTTTATCTATTCACCTATCGATGGGCATTTAGGTTGCTTCCATGTCTTGGGTATTGTGAATAGTGCTGCTGTGAACACTGGGGTGCATGTATCTTTTTAAATTATAGTTTTGTCTTGATATATGTTCAGGAGTGGGATTGTTGGATCATATGTTAATTCTATTTTTAGTTTTCTGAGGAACCTCCATACTGGCCTCACCAAGTTACATTCCCACCAACATTGTAGGAGTGTTGCCTTTTCTCCACACCTTCTCTAGCATTTGTTATGTGTAGACATTTTAATGCTGGCCATTCTGACTGGAGTAAGGTAGTACCTTATTGTAGTTTTGATTTGTATTTCTCTAATAATTAGTGATGTTGAGCATGTTTTCATGTGCCTATTGGTCATTTGTATGTCTTCTTTGGAGAAATGTCTATTTAGGTCTTTGCCCAGTTTTCTACTGGGTTTGTTTGCTTGTTTTTTGCTGTTGAGTTGTATGCGTTGTTTGTATATTTTGGAAATTAATCCCTTGTCGGTCTCATCATTTGCAAATATTTTCTCTCATTCTGTCGACTGTCTTTTCCTTTTGTTTATGGTTTCCTTTGCTGTGCAAAAGCTTGTAACTTTGATTAGGTCCCATTTGTTTATTTTTGTTTTTATTTCTATTGCCTTGGGAGATCTGACCTAAGAAAACGTTGGTACAGTTTATGTCAGAGAATATTTTGCCTTTGATCTCTTCTAGGAGTTTTATGGTGTCATGTCTTGTGTTTAAGGCTTTAAATCATTTTGAGTTTATTTTTCCGTATGGTGAGAGGGTGTGTTCTAACTGCATTGCTTTACATGTTGCTGTCCAACTTTCCAAACACCACTTGTTGAAGAGACTGTGTCTTTCCCATAGTATATTCTTGTCTCCTTTGTTGAAGATTAATTGACTGTATGTGTGGGTTTATTTCTGGGTTATCTATTCTGTTCCATTGATCCATATGTCTGTTTTTGTGCCAATACAGTGCTGTTTTGTTTTCTTGTTTTTTGTTTCTTTGTTTTGGCCACTCCCAGTGGCCACATGTCTTGCAGGATCTTACTTCCCCAACCAGGGATTGAACTTGTGCCCCCTGCAGTGGAAGCACAGAGTCCTAACCACTGGATCACCAGGGAACTCCCAATACCATGCTCTTTTGATTACTGTAGCTTTATAGTATTGTCTGAAGTCTGGGAGGGTTATGCCTCCTGCTTTGTTGTTGTTTTTTTTTTAATTTTTAACATTTTTATTTATTTATTTTCGGCTTGCTGGGTCTTCGTTGCTGCGCGCAGACTTTCTCTAGTTGTGGCAATCGGGCTACTCTTCGTTGTGGTGCGTGGGCTTCTCATTGCGATGGCTTCTCGTTGTGGAGCACAGGCTCTAGGTGTGCAGGCTTCAATAGTTGTGGCTCGCAGGCTCTAGAGCACAGGCTCAGTAGTTGTGGCACATGGGCTTAGTTGCTCCACAGCATGTGGGATCTTCCTGGACCAGGGAACGAACTGTGTCCGCTGCATTGGCAGGCAGGTTCTTGTCCTCTGCACCACCAGGGAAGCCCTCCTCCTTTGTTCTTTCTCTTCAGGATTGTTTGTCAATTGTGGGTCTTTTATGGTTCCCTATAAATTTTAGGATTATTTGTACTAGTTCTGTGAAAAATGTCATGGATAATTTGATAGGGATTGCATTAGATCTGTAGATTGCTTTTGGTAGTATGGCCATTTTAACAGTATTAATACTTCCAATCCAAGAGCATGGGCTATCTTTCCATTTATTTGAATTGTGTTCAATTTCCTTTATTAATTTTTTATAGTTCTCAGAGTGTGTAAGTGTTTCACCTCCTTCATCAGGTTTTTTCCTAAATATTTTATTCTTTGGGGTGTGATTTTTTTTTTTAACATCTTTATTGGGGTATAATTGCTTTACAATGGTGTGTTAGTTTCTGCTTTATAACAAAGTGAATCAGTTATACATATAAATATGTTCCCATATCTCTTCCCTCTTGCATCTTCCTCCCTCCCTCCCTCCCTATCCCACCCCTCCAGGCGGTCACAAAGCACCGAGCTGATATCCCTGTGCTATGTGGCTGCTTCCCACTAGCTATCTACCTTACGTTTGGTAGTGTATATATGTCCATGCCTCTCTTGCTTTGTCACAGCTCACCCTTCCCCCTCCCCACATCCTCAAGTCCATTCTCCAGTAGGTCTGTGTCTTTATTCCTGTCTTACCCCTAGGTTCTTCATGACATTTTTTTTCTTAAATTCTATATATATGTGTTAGCATACGGTATTTGCCTTTCTCTTTCTGACTTACTTCACTCTGTGTGACAGACTCTACGTCTATCCACCTCATTACAAATAGCTCAATTTCATTTCTTTTTATGGCTGAGTAATATTCCATGGTATATATGTGCCACATCTTCTTTATCCATTCATCCTATGATGGGCACTTAGGTTGTTTCCATTTCTGGGCTATTGTAAATAGAGCTGCAATGAACATTTTGGTACATGACTCTTTTTGAATTTTGGTTTTCTCAGGGTATATGCCCAGTAGTGGGATTGTTGGGTCACATGGTAGTTCTATTTTTAGTTTTTTAAGGAACCTCCATATTGTTCTCCATAGTGGCTGTACCAATTCACATTCCCACCAGCAGTGCAAGAGTGTTCCCTTTTCTCCACACCCTCTCCAGCATTTATTGTTTCTAGATTTTTTGATGATGGCCATTCCGACTGGTGTGAGATGATATCTCATTGTAGTTTTGATTTCCATTTCCCTAATGATTAACGATGTTGAGCATGCTTTCATGTGTTTGTTGGCAGTCTGTATATCTTCTTTGGAGAAATGTCTATTTAGGTCTTCTGCCCATTTGTGGATTGGGTTGTTTGTTTTTTTGTTATTGAGCTGCATGAGCTGCTTGTAAATTTTGGAAATTAATCCTTTGTCAGTTGCTTCATTTGCAAATATTTTCTCCCATTCTGAGGGTTGTCTTTTGGTCTTGTTTATGGTTTCCTTTGCTGTGCAAAAGCTTTGAAGTTTCATTAGGTCCCATTTGTTTATTTTTGTTTTTATTTCCATTTCTCTAGGAGGTGGGTCAAAAAGGATCTTGCTGTGATTTATGTCATAGAATGTTCTGCCTATGTTTTCCTCTAAGAGTTTGATAGTCTCTGGCTTTACATTTAGGTCTTTAATCCATTTTGAGCTTATTTTTGTGTATCGTGTTAGGGAGTGATCTAATCTCATACTTTTACATGTACCTGCCCAGTTTTCCCAGCACCAATTATTGAAGAGGCTGTCCTTTCTCCACTGTACATTCGTGCCTCCTTTATCAAAGATAAGGTGACCCTATGTGCGTGGGTTTATCTCTGGGCTTTCTATCCTGTTCCATTGATCTATCTTTCTGGTTTTGTGCCAGTACCATACTGTCTTGATTACTGTAGCTTTGTAGTATAGTCTGAAGTCAGGGAGCCTGATTTCTCCAACTCTGTTTTTCATTCTCAAGATTGCTTTGGCTTTTCGGGGTCTTTTGTGTTTCCATACAAACTGTGAAATTTTTTGTTCTAGTTCTGTGAAAAATGCCAGTGGTAGTTTGATAGGGATTGCATTGAATCTGTAGATTGCTTTGGGTAGTAGAGTCATTTTCACAATGTTCATTCTTCCAATCCAAGAACATGGTATATCTCTCCATCTATTTGTATCATCTTTAATTTCTTTCATCAGTGTCTTATAATTTTCTGCATAACGGTCTTTTGTCTCTTTAGGTAGGTTTATTCCTAGATATTTTATTCTTTTTGTTGCAGTGGTAAATGGGAGTGTTTTCTTGATTTCACTTTCAGATTTTTCATCATTAGTGTATAGGAATGCAAGAGATTTCTGTGCATTAATTTTGTATCCTGCAACTTTACCAAATTCATTGATCAGCTCTAGTAGTTTTCTGGTAGCATCTTTAGGATTCTCTATGTATAGTATCATGTCATCTGCAAACAGTAACAGCTTTACTTCTTCTTTTCCCATTTGGATTCCTTTTATTTCCTTTTCTTCTCTGATTGCTGTGGCTAAAACTTGCAAAACTATGTTGAATAAGAGTGGTGAGAGTGGGCAACCTTGTCTTGTTCCTGATCTTAGTGGAAATGCTTTCAGTTTTTCACCATTGAGGATGATGTTGGCTGTGGGTTTGTCATATATGGCCTTTATTATGTTGAGGAAAGTTCCCTCTATGCCTACATTCTGGAGGGTTTTTATCATAAATGGGTGTTGAATTTTGTCAAAAGCTTTCTCTGCATCTATTGAGATGATCATATGGTTTTTCTCCTTCAATTTGTTAATATGGTGTATCACATTGACTGATTTGCATATACTGAAGAATCCTTGCATTCCTGGAATAAACCCCACTTGATCATGGTGTATGATCCTTTTAATGTGCTGTTGGATTCTGTTTGCTAGTATTTTGTTGAGGATTTTTGCATCTATGTTCATCAGTGATATTGGCCTGTAGTTTTCTTTCTTTGTGACATCCTTGTCTGGTTTTGGTATCAAGGTGATGGTGGCCTCATAGAAGGAATTTGGGAGTGTTCCTCCCTCTGCTATATTTTGGAAGAGTTTGAGAAGGATAGGTGTTAGCTCTTCTCTAAATGTTTGATAGAATTCGCCTGTGAAGCCATCTGGTCCTGGCCTTTTGTTTGTTGGAAGATTTTTAATCACAGTTTCAATTTCAGTGCTTGTGATTGGTCTGTTCATATTTTCTATTTCTTCCTGATTCAATCTTGGCAGGTTGGGCATTTCTAAGAAGATCTCCATTTCTTCCAGGTTGTCCATTTTATTGGCATAGAGTTGCTTATAGTAATCTCTCATGATCTTTTTTTTTTTTCTCATGATCTTTTGTATTTCTGCAGTGTCAGTTGTTACTTCTCCTTTTTCATTTCTAATTCTATTGATTTGAGTCTTCTCCCTTTTTTCCTTGATGAGTCTGGCTAATGGTTTATCTATTTTGTTTTTCTTCTCAAAGAACCAGCTTTTAGTTTTATTGATCTTTGCTATTGTTTCCTTTATTTCTTTTTCATTTATTTCTGATCTGATTTTTATGATTTCTTTCCTTCTGCTAACTTTGGGGTTTTCTTGTTTTTCTTTCTGTAATTGCTTTAGGTGCAAGGTTAGGTTGTTTATTCGAGATGTTTCCTGTTTCTTAAGGTGGGCTTGTATTGCTATAAACTTCCCTCTTAGAACTGCTTTTGCTGCATCCCATAGGTTTTGGGTCATCGTGTCTCCATTGTCATTTGTTTCTTGGTATTTTTTGATTTCCTCTTTGATTTCTTCAGTGATCTCTTGGTTATTTAGTAGTGTATTGTTTAGCCTCCAGGTGTTTGTATTTTTTACATATTTTCTCCTGTAATTGATATCTAGTCTCATAGCGTTGTGGTCGGAAAAGATACTTGATACAATTTCAATTTTCTTAAATTTTCCAAGGCTTGATTTGTGACCCAGGATATGATCTATCCTGGAGAATGTTCCATGAGCACTTGAGAATAAAGTGTA
>NW_020839017.1:0-7716 GCF_003676395.1 Aethalodelphis obliquidens
TGGTCATCTCAATAAATGCAGAGAAAGCTTTTGACAAAATTCAACACCGATTTATGATAAAAACCCTCCAGAAAGTAGGCATAGAGGGAACTTTCCTCAACATAATAAAGGCCATATATGACAAACCCACAACCAACATCGTCCTCAATGTTGAAAAACTGAAAGCATTTTCACTAAGATCAGGAATAAGACAAGGTTGCCCACTCTCACCACTCTTATTCAACATAGTTTTGGAAGTTTTAGCCACAGCAATCAGATAAGAAAAAGAAATAAAGGGAATCCAAATCAGAAAAGAAGAAGTAAAGCTGTCACTGTTTGCAGATGACATGATACTATACATAGAGATTCCTAAAGATGCTACCAGAAAACTACTAGAGCTACTCAATGAATTTGGTAAAGTAACAGGATACAAAATTAATGCATGGAAATCTCTGGCATTCCTATACACTAATGATGAAAAATCTGAAAGTGAAATCAAGAAAACACTCCCATTTCCCATTGGAACAAAAAGAATAAACTATCTAGGAATAAACCTACCTAAGGACAAAAAAATACCTGTATGCATAAAATTATAAGACACTGATGAAAGAAATTAAGGATGATACAAATAAATGGAGAGATATACCATGTTCTTGGATTGGAAGAATCAACATTGTGAAAATGACTCTACTACCCAAAGCAATCTACAGATTCAATGCAATCCCTACCAAACTACCACTGGCATTTTTCACAGAACTAGAAGAAAAAAATTCACAATTTGTATGGAAACACAAAAGACACAGAATAGCCAAAGCAATCTTGAGAATAAAAAACGGAACTGGAGGAATCAGGCTCTCTGACTTCAGACTATACTACAAAGCTACAGTAATCAAGACAGTATGGTACTGGCACAAAAACAGAAATATAGATCAATGGAACAGGATAGAAAGCCCAGAGATAAACCCATACACATACGGTCACCTTATCTTTGATCAAGGAGGCAGGAATGTACAGTGGAGAAAGGACAGCCTCTTCAATAAGTGGTGCTGGGAAAACTAGACAGCTACATGTACAAGTATGAGATTAGATCACTCCCTAACACCATACACAAAAATAAGCTCAAAATGGATTAAAGACCTAAATGTAAGGTCAGAAACTATCAAACTCTTAGAGGAAAACATAGGCAGAACACTCTATGACATAAATCACAGAAAGATTCTTTTTGACCCATGTCCTAGAGTAAAGGAAATTTAAAAAAAATAAACAAATGGAACCTAATGAAACTTCAAAGCTTTTGAACAGCAAAGGAAACCATAAACAAGACCAAAAGACAACCCTCAGAATTGGAGAAAATATTTGCAGATGAAGAAACTGACAAAGGATTAATCTCCAAAATTTACAAGCAGCTCATGGAGTTCAATAGCCAAAAAACAAACAACCCAATCCAAAAAAGGGCAGAAGACTAAATAGACATTTCTCCAAAGAAGATATACAGAGTGCCAACAAACACATGAAAGAATGTTGAACATCATTAATTAGAGAAATGCAAGTCAAAGCTAAAATGAGATATCATCTCACACCAGTCAGAATGGCCATCATCAAAAAATCTACAAACAATAAATGCTGGAGAGGGTGTGGAGAAAAGGGAACACTCTTGCACTCCTGGTGAGAATGTGATTGGTACATACACTATGGTGAACAGTATGGAGGTTCCTTAAAAAACTGCAAATAGAACTACCATATGAGCCAGCAATCCCATTACTGGGGATATACCCTGAGAAAACCATAATTCAAAAAGAGTCATGTACTAAAATGTTCATTGCAGCTCTATTTACAATAGCCAGGAGATAGAAACAAGCTAAGTGTCCATCATCGGATGAATGGATAAAGAAGATGTGGCACATATATACAATGGAATATTACTCAGCCATAAAAAGAAATGAAATTGAGCTATTTGTAATGAGGTGGATGGACCTAGAGTCTGTCATACAGACTGAAGTAAGTCAGAAAGAGAAAGACAAATACCGTATGCTAACATATATATATGGAACTTAAGAAAAAAAAATGTCATGAAGAACCTAGGGGTAAGTTAGAAATAAAGACACACACCTACTAGAGAATGGACTTGAGGATATGGGGAAGGGGAAGGGGAAGCTGTGACAAAGTGAGAGAGTGGCATGGACATATGTACACTACCAAACGTAAAATAAATAGCTAGTGGGAAGCAGCCGCATAGCACAGGGAGATCAGATCCATGCTTTGTGACCTCCTGGAGGGGTGGGATAGGGAGGGTGGGAGGGAGGGAGATGCAAGAGGGAAGAGATATGGGAACACATGTATATGTCTAACTGGTTCTCTTTGTTATAAAGCAGAAACTAACACACCATTGTAAAGCAATTATACTCCAATAAAGATGTTAAAAAAAGGAAAAAAAGAAATTAGTAACAGACGGCATTGGACCAACCTGAAACCTCAACTGAGACTTCATGTCATCAAGACAGACAGACTTCCAGCAGGTCTGTCACATTAGTTTACCTGGAAGACCCTGACAAGTAAAATTTCAGGGGCTCAGCTCAAGCTAAGCCCCTGCTGTCCACTATTTATGGAGACACATATATGCTCCATTTAAAGATAATGTACACATATAAAATAAAGTGCAAACTGTAAATTTAAAAAATAAACATCAACAGTGTTTTTGTAATAGGGAAGAACAAATCTGACTTCATATTGGATATGTTTATTTTACTTTAACCTTTGTATACTATTTTTTTGTTTGCTACAAGTTAAGAATGTTGCCTCTAGCCTAAAAAATACAGGATAACCCATTCTCAAGGCTCTGACCTTTAAGGGTATAGTAATTTTCCATTCATATCAACATAAAAAGTTGCAGTACAGAGAATAACATTTGCCTTGTTGGAGGTTTACAGGAACATCCTGACCCTGAGTAGACAGCTACAAGAACAAAGGATTCTGACACTAAGAAATTTGCAGCAACCAACCATGTCCCCTCCCCTTTTAATATAAAATAAGCCTGAATTCTAAGTCACGTAAGGTGGTTCTTTGGGACACTAGTCCACCATCTTCTTGGTCTGATGGCTTTCCAAATAAAGTCACTATTCCTTGCCCTAACAGCTTGTCCCTAATTTATTGGCCTGTCTTGTAGTGAGCAGAATGAGCTTGGACTCAGTACCATTTTGATTAAACCACAGTGAGAAATTATCTGACACCCATTAGGATGGCTAATCTATATTTTAGAAAAAGGAAAGAAGGGAGAGAGAGAGAAAGAGAAAGAAAGAAAGAAAGAAAGAAAGAAAGAAAGAAAGAAAGAAAGAAAGAAAGAAAGAAAGAAGAAAGAAGGAAGGAAGGAAGGAAGGAAGGAAAGAAAGAAAGAAAGAAGGAAAGAAAGAAAATAAATATTGGCAAAACTTTTGAGAAAATGGAACTTTTCTGCAGTGCTGGTGGACGTATAAAATGGTGCAGCCACTGTGGAAAACAATATGGCAGTTATGGCAGTTCCTCAAAAAAGTAAACAGATTTATCACATGATGTAGCAATTTCAGTTCTGGGTATGTACCCAAAAGAATTGAAAGCAGGGACTCGAGCAGATATTTGTACCCTCATGTTCATAGCAGCATTCACAGGAGCCAAAAGTTGGAAGCAAACCAACAGATCATCAACGGATAAATGAATAAACAAAATGTGGTGTATACATACAATAGAATATTATTTAGTTTTTAAAAAGAAGGAAATTCTGACACATGCTACAACATGGATGAAACTTGAGGACATTATGCTAAGTGGAATAAGCCAGCCACCAGGAGACCAGAGTAGAAATTACCTAGAGTAGTCAGATTCATAAAGACAGAAAGTGGAAGGGTTGTTGCCAGGGGCTGGTGGGAGGGGCGAATGACGATTGTTGACTTATGGATACAGAGTTTCAGTTTTGCAAGATAATAAGAGTTCTGTGGATGGATGATAGTGATGATAGCATAACAATGTGAATGTTCTTCATGTCACTGAACTATAACACTTAAACATGGTTAAGATGGTAAATTTTATGGTATTCATATTTTACCACAAATTTTTAAATTAAAAAAATGTTTTCAGAGTTTAACTTCTGGTAATGGCTGAGTAGGTTATTTTGGGCTGACCATCCTTCCAAGAACAACTAGAAAAGTTGGATTTAAAATATTACATATATATTCCACTTGAAAGCATCGGAGAGTAACCAAGACAGGGAGAACTTGCAGATTCAAGATCTGAAAGAAAGAAGCTGAGGCAAGTAAGACGTACATATATGGGGCCACATTTCCCCTCAAGCTGTCTACTAATTCTGAAAGTGAACATGGCGGCTGAGAGGCTGAAAAGCAGGACAGAACTTTCAAGAGTCTCACATATACGAAGGGAAAAAAAGAAGTCCATGGTCCATCAAGGGGGGAGTAGCTTTGATAAACATCCCAGGCTTTAGTTGGGTCTCCAAAAGGCTACACCAACAGATAAAGGCAAACCAGAAATGGGTCACCCCTTAGGATAACAGAAACATATATTCAGATTATGTCTATTCCTGTGTGGAATAAAATGATCTTCCCCTAGCCCAGAAGCCTGCCAGAAGAAGGGAAAGTAAATTTTCACTGAAGAAAGATAGTAATATCCAGAGCTTCAAATTATCTTTACAATTTATCATTTTAAATGCCTGTCACACTGTCAAAAATAGCCAGGTAAAGTCTAGAATTCAGTTGATAGTAATGTACCACGTTGGTGTCTTAGCTTTGACAATTGTAAGGTAGGAGATGTAATCTTCTCCTAAGATTTCTTACTTAGGAGAAACTGAAATTGGATGAGGGCTATATATGAATTCTCTGTATTACCTTTACAACTTCTTTGTACATCTACATATATTCCAAAGCAAAAAGTTTATTTTTTAAAAAAAGGCCTGCAAGAATACAAGAATGTACTTGAAATCAGTTGACTGAAAACAAAGAGAAAATGGTAACCAGAAACTGGAGTTGAAAACATGATGCTGAATATGTTCAAAGAATGAAATGAGATAAAATTTTTCTGTAAATTGGAAAATACTTTAAACATGGAATTCCTAGAACTGAAAGATACAATAACTGATATTAAAAGCTCATCAAATGGTTTTAACATCATATTAGAAAGGGAATAATTTAGATCAGAAAAAAAAATATTGAAAATGAAGCACAAGGAGACAAGAGAATAGAAAATATAGGAAAGAGTGGAAGACATGAGATATGGTAGAAATTTTCAACCTCTAAGTAATTGGAGACCCAGGAGGAAAGGAAAAAGAAAATTATAAAAGTATTATTTTATTTTATTTTTGTAACATCTTTATTGGAGTATAATTGCTTTAGAGCGGTGTGTTAGTTTCTGCTTTACAACAAAGTGAATCAGTTATACATATACATATGTCCCCATATCTCTTCCGTCTTGCATCACCCTCCCTTGCACCCTCCTTATCCCACCCCTCTAGGTGGTCATAAAGCACTGAGCTGATCTCCCTGTGCTATGCGGCTGCTTCCCACTAGCTATCTATTTTACATTTGGTAGTGTATATATGTCCATGCCACTCTCTCACTTTGTCCCAGCTTACCCTTCCCCCTCCCCGTATCCTCAAGTCCATTCTCTAGTAGGTCTGCATATTTATTCCTGTCTTGCCCCTAGGTTCTTAATGACTTTTTTTTTAGATTCCATATATATGTGTTAGCATATGGTATTTGTTTTTCTCTTTCTGACTTACTTCACTCTGTATGACAAACTCTAGGTCCATGCACCTCACTACAAACAACTCACTTTCATTCCTTTTCATGGCTGAGTAATATTCAATTGTATATATGTGCCACATCTTCTTTATCCATTCGTCTGATGATGGACACTTAGGTTGCTTCCATGTCCTGGCTATTGTAAATACAGCTGCAATGAGCATTTTGGTACATGACTCTTTTTGAATTATGATTTTCTCAGGGTATATGCCCAGTAGTGGGATTGCTGGGTCATATGGTAGTTCTATTTTTAGTTTTTAAGGGACGTCCATACTCTTCTCCATAGTGGCTGTATCAATTTACATTCCCACCAGCAGTACAAGTGTTCCCTTTTCTCCACACCCTCTCGAGCATTAATTATTTGTAGATTTTTTGATGATGGCTATTCTGACCAGTGTGAGATGATATCTCATTGTAGTTTTGATATGCATTTCACTAATGATTAATGATGTTGAGCATTCTTTCATGTGTCTGTTGGCAATCTGTATATCTTCTTTGGAGAAATGTCTATTTAGGTCTTCTGCCAATTTTTGGATTGGGTTTTTTTTTTTTTTTAATATTGAGCTGCATGAGCTGCTTGTAAATTTTGGAGATTAATCCTTTGTCAGTTGCTTCATTTGCAAACATTTTCTCTGATTCCGAGGGTTGTCTTTTCATCTTCTTTATGGTTTCCTTTGTTGTGCAAAAGCTTTTAAGGTTCATTAGGTCCCATTTATTTATTTTTGTTTTTATTTCCATTTCTCTAGGAGGTGGGTCAAAAAGGATTTGCTGTGAATTATGTCATAGAGTGTTCTGCCTATGTTTTCCTCTAATAGTTTCATGGTGTCTGACTTTATATTTAGGTCTTTAATCCATTTTGAGTTTATTTTTGTCTATGGTGTTAGGGAGTGTTCTAATTTAATTCTTTTACATGTACCTGTCCAGTTTTCCAAGCACCACTTATTGAAGAGGCTGTCTTTTCTCCAGTGTATATTCTTGTCACCTTTATCAAAGATAAGGTGACTATATGTGAGTGGGTTTATCTCTGGGCTTTCTATCCTGTTCCATTGATCTATATTTCTGTTTCTGAGCCAGTACCACACTGTCTTGATTACTGTAGCTTTGTAGTATAGTCTGAAGTCAGGGAGCCTGATTCCTCCAGATCCATTTTTCTTTCTCAAGATTGTTTTGGCTATTCGGGGTTTTTTGAGTTTCCATACAAACTATGAAATTTTTTCTTCTAGTTCTGTGAAAAATGCCAGTGGTAGTTTGATAGGGATAGCATTGAATCTGTAGATTGCTTTGGGTAGTAGAGTCATTTTCACAATGTTGATTCTTCCAATCCAAGAACATGGTATATCTCTCCATTTATTTGTATCATCTTTAATTTCTTTCATCAGTGTCTTATAATTTTCTGCACACAGGTCTTTTGTCTTGATAGGTAGGTTTATTCCTAGATAGTTTATTCTTTTTGTTGCAGTGGTAAATGGGAGTGTTTTCTTAATTTCACTTTCAGATTTTTCATCATTAGTGTATAGGAATGCAAGAGATTTCTGTGCATTAATTTTGTATCCTGCTACTTCACCAAATTCATTGATTAGCTCTAGTAGCTTTCTGGTAGCATCTTTAGGAATCTCTATGTATAGTATCATGTCATCTGCAAACAGTGACAGCTTTACTTCTTCTTTACCGATTGGGATTTGTTTTATTTCTTTTTCTTATCTGATTGCTGTGGCTAAAACGTCCAAAACTATGTTGAATAATAGTGATGAGAGTGGGAAATCTTGTCTTATTCCTAATCTTAGGGAAAATGCTTTCAGTTTTCCACCATTGAGGACGTTGTTGGCTGTGAGTTCGTCATATATGGCCTTTATTATGCTGAGGAAGGTTCTCTCTATGCCTACTTTCTGGAGGGTTTTTATCATAAATCAGTGTTGAATTTTGTCAAAAGCTTTCTCTGCATTTATTGAGATGACCA
>NW_020839018.1:0-7716 GCF_003676395.1 Aethalodelphis obliquidens
GGAGAGTTCTTAATCATTAGCTGGAACAATGTCCCTCGAGTCCCACATTCCCCCCTTTTTCTTGTGACTATTGATTCCAATCATGGAATCTCAACCTTCTGTTCGTAAACTTTGGTACTGTTGTCTTAACATTAGAACTTGTACAGTACTGATACGTTCTCTAATAAATGTTATCAAGCGATTTAGAATACATGGTCCAAAAGTTAAAATCAACAATAAAACAATAAGAGGTCCCAACAGAGTAGAGATTAAGGTGGTAAACCAGGGGGACTTATCAAACCATGATTGAAACCATCCTTTTTCGTTTTCTCTCTCCCTTTGCCTTTTATCTAAGCGTTCCCTTAGTTTATCCATGGTTTTGGTAATGGTTCCTGAATGATCAATATAAAAGCAACATTCTTCTTTTAGAGCGGCGCATAATCCCCCTTCTTTAAGAAACAGCAAATCTAGGCCTCTTCTATTCTGCAACACCATTTCTGAAAGTGAGGTGAGTGATTCCTTTAGTTGAGTTATGGAACTTTCTAATGCTACAGCCTGTCTTAAACTTGCATAATACTGGGGTTGTTGTATGAGGGCTGTGGTTCCTGTTCCTATCCCGGCAGATATTCCTAGTCCTAGAAGGACAGCCAATCTGAGGGTTACAGGTTCTCTTTTGTTTTTTTGTTTTTCCTACATATTCATCTAAAAAGGATGAGTCTGAATGGTAGATAAGTCTAGGGACTAATTGCACTAACACACAAAAGTCAGCTGAGGTATTAAGAACCTCTAAAGAGACACAAGGGGTGAGCCCCGTGTTACATGCCCACCATCCATCTTGAGGAGGTACAAGATATCCTGAGCCTGAAGGGAGGCTAAAATCATGACAAAGGTGTCTATGGGACTGGGGAGGTGTTCCTATACAAGTACCATTTCCAGAAACCGAGGACAGGGTTAATTTACTGGTCCCTTCTTGCTTCCATCGACATTGGTCTGAGGAGGTAGAATTAGTATAGTTGGAGCTATATCCTATAGCATCATAATAAGGGGAGGGGCAGCATAGCAAAGCCAACATGATTTTGTAGCCTCTGGGTTTGTAGCATTGAGAACCGTAAAGGCTGCCTGCACCAAAGAAAGCATCCTATCCCGAGGAGTCCCAGGCTTAACTGTGGGTTCTTTGGATCCAGAGGTTTCATTAGTCTCATTCTTTGTTGACGTAGTTGAAGGGGCCGGGGGAAGCAAATGGGGGCCAAGTACGGGATTTGGGCCTATTGATATAGGAGCAGGAGTCTCAATCTTTAGCTTAAGGGTCATTAATATTCCTAAATCATATCCCCTCATGTAAAATCTAACGCCCCAAGAATGACCATTTATCCATTTTTCATCTCTTTTTCCGGGATTACTAAAGGAAATTTTAAGGGGATGACACCATCCTGAACATTTACTCCGGTGTCCGGTATCCTCATTATGAGAATAATTAGCCGTTACAGTAATAAAATCCCAAGTTGAGGTGGGTTTCCAATTAGTATCCCCGGTAGTTTCACATCCCCAGCTTTTGCAATAAAAGTTTTCAGTTCCACCACATTTATAATTCAGAGATCAAGGGCGGTGGAACCCGGGGCATACGTAGAAAGTGAGGATACCAAGCATCATTCTTTTGCCTGCATTTTTGCAACCCGGCCCAAACCAGTTTCCGAAACTTTGGAAGGGGCAGTGTTCATATCATGAGAATCTTCTGTATCCCAATAAGGTGCTCCTATAGCCAATTTACAAACATCAGGAAAAAGATCTGGCCACCAGGTCCAGGGGGGTGCAGTATGACTAATGGACCAGGTTACATCTCCAGTCTGAGAAATTACCTGCCAAGTTAAACGTTGGGGGAGGTGAGGGCTAAAATCACTTACAGTCAATAAAGGCAGTAAAACCAAAATTATAAGTCCTAGGTTCGTAGAAGCTTGAGTTTGAGCGGGTTGTCGGTTCTTTGGGCCCGCCATCCTGATGATGCCGTCGCTGGTGCAGCCTTCACATGTGAAGCATGGATCCAGGCAGCGATGCCGTCCACTTTTATGGCCGTTGGGGTGGTGAGGAGGACGGTGTATGGTCCTTTCCATCGAGGTTCCAACGTCTGGGTTCGATGCCGACGGACGTATACGGAGTCTCCGACTTGGAAAACATGAGTTTCTCCCGGTGTTCCCGGTTGGTAGGCCTCGGCGAGTTGGGACCATATCTCCTTTTGGACCAGTTGGAGTCCCAATAGCCTAGCATACAAGTCAGTGTTATTTTGACAGTCTGGTTTTATTTCTTCTCCTAAGGTGAGAAGGGGAGGTGGGGCCCCGTATAGCACCTCAAAAGGAGTAAGATGGTACCGGGAAGGTGTATTCCTAACCCGGAACAGGGCTAAAGGAAGGAGCACCGTCCAATCTGTACCGCCAGTCTCCAAGGACAATTTGGTTAGGGTCTCTTTTAGAGTTCTATTCATTCTTTCTACCTGACCTGAACTCTGGGGTCTATATGCACAATGTAATTTCCAATCAGTCCCCAAATATCTGGCCACATCCTGACTTACCTGGGCGACGAAGACTGGGCCATTATCAGACCCTATTACCTTTGGTGCTCCAAATCGAGGAAAAATTTCTTCTAAAATCTTCTTGGCTACTACAGCAGCTGTTTCTTTCTTTGTTGGGAAAGCCTCTATCCATCCTGAAAAAGTGTCTACAAAAACTAAAAGGTATTTATTACCGTACCTTCCAGGACGCACTTCGGTAAAGTCCACCTCCCAGTAAGTTCCTGGGCGGTCCCCCCTGAGTCTCTTTCCAGTTTCAAGTTTCCCTTTGTGAGCATTTACCTGTTGACATGGGACGCATTCCTGCACAATTTGTTCAGCTAATTTTGTCATTCCAGGGGTTTCGTACCCGGCTTTTTGTAACAAGGCTACCATCTTTTTAGTCCCCAAATGTGTCCATCTGTGCATCTGTTTTAACATGGATTCTGCTTGCTGAGGGGACAAAGTTCCTTTTGTTGTGGCCGGGATGATTTCTTCATCGTGGCCTGGTTTTTCAGGAACTTTATCTGACAGTCCTAGAATGACTTCTCCCGATGCTATTTCTCGGGCCACTTGGTCAGCCATATTATTTCCCCTAATTATTGGGGTATTTCCTTTTTGATGTCCAGGGCAGTGGATGATACTGACTTTAGTAGGAAGCATGAGTGCAGTCAACAAAGCCATGATTTCGTCTTTGTTTTTAATTTCTTTGCCACCTGAAGTTAGTAGCCCTCTCTGTTGGTAAATGGCACCGTGGATATGAGCGGTAGCAAACGCATATCTACTGTCTGTGTAGATGTTTACTTTTTTATTCTCTGCCATCTCTAATGCCCTCGTCAGGGCAATTAATTCAGCTCGTTGGGCTGAGGTCCCTTGTGGTAGCGCCGCTGCCCATATGACTTGTTTTCCGTCTACCACGGCTGCCCCAGTTCGACGCTTACCTTCCTCCAGGAAACTGCTCCCATCCGTGAACCAGGTGAAATCAGCATCAGGGAGGGACAGGTCCATCAGATCTGGCCTACTGCCGTGTGCTGCGGCCAGTACTTCCTGACAATCATATATGATGGTGGAGCCTTCCAAGTCAGGATCAGGTAGCAAGGTGGCTGGATTGAGTCCTGTGGCTGGAGCAAACTTGATGCGGTCTGAGTTTAGCAACAGGGTTTGGTAATGGATCATCCTGGCATTAGTTAGCCACCTATCCGGTGGTTGACGGACTACATTTTCCAGGGCATGAGGAGCTGTTATCGTTAGATTTTGTCCTAAAGTTAGTTTGTCAGCATCTTTGACTAAAACGGCCACTGCAGCGATTATCTTTAAACAGGTGGGCCATCCTGAGGCCACAGGGTCCAATTTTTTTGACAAATAAGCAACTGGGCGATTCCAGGGACCCAATTTCTGAGTCAATACTCCTTTTGCAATGCCCTTATTTTCGGCCACATATAAATGAAAAGGTTTGGTTACATCTGGCAGTCCTAGGGCTGGAGCTGAAAGTAAATCTCGTTTGATTTGGTCAAAAGCCCGTTGTTCCTTATCGCCCCAAACGAAAGGAGTGCTGTTTTTGGTTAGGGGGTACAATGGGGCCGCCAGCTCAGCAAACCCTGGAATCCATAGTCTACAGAATCTGGCCGTCCCCAAAAATTCTCTAACCTGCCTGGCGCTTTTGGGAGCCGGAATTTGGGCCATCGTATCCTTTCTGCTCTCCGTGAGCCATCTTTGTCCCCCTTTTAATATATATCCCAGGTAACTGACCTGTTGTTGGCATATTTGTGCTTTCTTGGCTGAGGCTCTATATCCCAGGGTTCCAAGTTCCGTTAACAGTTTTTCAGTACCCTTGATACAATCTTCTTGGGTCTCAGCAGTTAATAAAATATTATCAACGTATTGGAGTAATGTTACCTGGGGATTTGATTCTCTATATAATGCCAAATCCTGATGGAGGGCTTCATCAAAGATGGTCGGGGAGTTCTTAAATCCCTGAGGTAGCCGTGTCCATGTCAGCTGACCAGACATTCCCGATGTTGGATCTTTCCATTCGAAGGCAAAGTAGGGTTGGCTCAGGGGAGAGAGTCTTAAACAGAAAAAAGCATCTTTAAGGTCCAAAACAGTATACCACGTATGTTGAGGTGGAAGAGTGCTCAGGAGGTTGTAAGGGTTTGGAACTGTGGGGTGGAGGTCTGCCACCCGTTTGTTTACCTCTCGTAGATCCTGCACCGGCCGATAATCATTTGTTCCTGGTTTCTTTACCGGCAGGAGAGGGGTGTTCCATGCTGATTGACATCTTATTAAGATGCCCAAGTCTAGTAGCCTCTGTATATGGGGACAGATACCGTCTTTGGCTTCTCTACTCATGGGGTATTGACGGACCGTTATTGGGGTGGCAGTTGCCTTGAGTTCCACTAGCACCGGGGGCCGATTTTTGGCCATCCCCATACCGGCAGTTTCTGCCCAGGCTTGAGGGAACCGAGTTACCCAATCTGTAACATTAACTCGTGAGGATGAAGGCTGCTCGTATAATTTATATTCATCTTCTAATTTCATAGTCAATATTTGAAGTAACCTTCCTTTATTATCAGTTATGGTGGGACCTTCTGGCTGAAAGTGGATTTGAGCCCCTACTTTGGAGAGTAAATCTCTTCCCAGCAAAGGATAGGGGTATTCCGGAATAATCAAAAATGAATGGGTTACTCGTCCAATCCCAAGATCTACTGTCCTTCGTGTGGTCCATGAATATTGTTTATTCCCAGTGGCTCCTTGTACCCATGACCTTTTAGCTGAGATAGGACCTTTTGAGTGGAGAAGGATGGAGTGCTGGGCTCCAGTATCCACCAAAAATTGAACAGGTTCCCCCTTCACTTTAAGAGTTACCCGGGGCTCGGGGAGAGGGTTCGAGCCCTGACTTTCCTAGTCTTCTTCTTCCAATGTTAAGATTTTGTTTCTGGTTGGCCTTCCTCCACTCTTTTTCTTAGGGCATTCTCTCGCCCAATGTCCTTTTTCTTTACAGTAGGCACATTGGTCCTTGTCTAATGGCCGCCTTCTGTCTGCCGTTCGCCCTTTCTGCCTATTCCTATCCCCTATATTTCTTCCTCCAACCACAGTGGCCAGTATCTTACTTAAATTCCTCTCCTGTCTCTTATCCCGTCTTATTTCACGGGCTTCCTGCTCTTTCTGCTTTCTTTCTTCCTTCTCTTCCTCTGTTTCTCTTTTGTTATATACTTTATCTGCCTCTTTTACTAACTCCTGAAGCGAAAATCCCTGCAAGCCATCTAGCCTCTGTAATTTCTTCTTAATATCAGGGGCCGCTTGATCTATGAAAGCCATTGCTATAGTAGCCCTATGTTCCTCCGAAGTTGGATCATAAGGGGTAAAGCGTCTAAAGGCTTCCATTAAACGTTCCAGGAACACAGTTGGAGATTCCTGGGGCCCCTGAGTGACTTCCCTTACCTTAGCCAAATTAGTGGGCCGTCTGGCCGCTCCATGGAGACCCGCCACCAGAGCCTGGCGATACGTTTTCAGGCGCTCCCTACCTTCCGGGGCATTGAAATCCCAGTTTGGCCTGACGAGTGGGAAACCAGCATCAGTCTCGTTAGGCAGCTGGGTAGGTTGCCCATTGGCGCCTAATACATTTTTTTTCTGGCTTCTAAAAGAACCCGTTGCCTCTCCTCAGTCGTTAGGAGAGTCTGAAGCAGCTGCTGACAATCATCCCATGTGTGCTGGTGGGAGAAAACAAGAGATTCTGTTAAAGCGGTAAGGGCCTGTGGATTTTCGGAAAAAGTTGGGTTATGCATTTTCCAATTATAAAGATCTGCAGAGGAAAAGGGCCAATATTGGAGAGGTCTATTCCCTTGGCCGTCGGGGGGGCCATCCTCTCTAAGAGGTAGGACAGTGGAGTCCGGGGAGATAGCCCTCCGGCTCCTAGTGCCCGCTGAGGGACCCCTTTCTTCTTCCATCATGGATGGTCCCCTTGGTGCCGAGGGCAGTGGAGCTGGGGGTCCTCTAGGTGGTAGGGGATTTGGGGCCGGAGGATAAGGGGGTGCGGAATCCAAAAGAAGCAAATCGGACTGCAGGTCAGGATAAATCGCCTTCGGTGGATCCGGGGCGTCAGGTAGCTTTTCCGTGTTGGGGTTTTTCTTTAGGGCTAATATCTCCGACGCTGCTGATGTGTGCGCGGACGTACCTGTTGAGGAAACAAAGGGCCGGACCCACGGAGGTGGGGAGAGAATTAAATCTTCCCAGACCAAGACATATGGTACTTGGTCTGGATGTCCGTGGGGATCTATATTAAATATCTTAGACTTCAGCAGCTTAATCTTGTCTAATAAAAAGGATCCTTCGGGGGGCCATCCTATCTGAAATGTTGGCCATTCAGAGGCACACAAAGTCTGCCACTTTCCTTTCTTTACTTCTACCGAAAAATTATGGGCTCTGGCCCGAACTTCGGTCCAATGGCTTAGGGTAAGGGAAAGAGGAGTCGTCATAGTTTGTCCCATTGTCGTCCGTCAGAGAAGAAGAATAGACCACAATACAGAAACAGTTAAAAACTCCACAAAACACATATACGCATGGGCCACCGCGAGCTCGCTTCAAAACCGAAACCTCTTCAGATGGCAGTTATCACCAAGGGAACTGCCGAAACCGAGTGAAGGGGAGACAGAGTTTGCCTCTCCTTCCAGATGAGCCACCAGGGCGTCCCCTAGGGCTCATGGACACCGGCTATTAGCACGTCTGCCTAGCCAGAGGTCCGATACAGATTCCATAATAAGCCGATTCTTACGGCTTTCCTCCGATAATGGCCCACAAAGAACAAGGGACAAACAGACAATCAAGCTCGAGCTTACCTGGTACCTCCAACTCCCGATGTTCTTGTGGTCCGGGGCGAGTGGAATCCCGGACGAGCCCCCAAATGTTAGACCTGCGTGGTCTCCTAGGAGTTTCGACTCGCCCAGGAAACAACAAGAATCGGAAGTCGATGCAAAACGCAAGAGGTTTATTGAAGGCCGGTGCACCGGGGTTCCTTGGTCCTCACGCAGGAGGTCGAAGAAGAAAACCCTTTTGGGCGCGAATATGTCAGTTTTATAGGTTCCCACTTCCCCGTATGTAAATTATAGATTTGGTTGTGTTCTCCTGCTGATTGGTCCCGGCTTAGGCTCGGACCAGAGAGGGAACTTGTCCCCAGCTGCCTGATTGGTCTTTGACAGACA
>NW_020839019.1:0-7716 GCF_003676395.1 Aethalodelphis obliquidens
GGAGAGTTCTTAATCATTAGCTGGAACAATGTCCCTCGAGTCCCACATTCCCCCCTTTTTCTTGTGACTATTGATTCCAATCATGGAATCTCAACCTTCTGTTCGTAAACTTTGGTACTGTTGTCTTAACATTAGAACTTGTACAGTACTGATACGTTCTCTAATAAATGTTATCAAGCGATTTAGAATACATGGTCCAAAAGTTAAAATCAACAATAAAACAATAAGAGGTCCCAACAGAGTAGAGATTAAGGTGGTAAACCAGGGGGACTTATCAAACCATGATTGAAACCATCCTTTTTCGTTTTCTCTCTCCCTTTGCCTTTTATCTAAGCGTTCCCTTAGTTTATCCATGGTTTTGGTAATGGTTCCTGAATGATCAATATAAAAGCAACATTCTTCTTTTAGAGCGGCGCATAATCCCCCTTCTTTAAGAAACAGCAAATCTAGGCCTCTTCTATTCTGCAACACCATTTCTGAAAGTGAGGTGAGTGATTCCTTTAGTTGAGTTATGGAACTTTCTAATGCTACAGCCTGTCTTAAACTTGCATAATACTGGGGTTGTTGTATGAGGGCTGTGGTTCCTGTTCCTATCCCGGCAGATATTCCTAGTCCTAGAAGGACAGCCAATCTGAGGGTTACAGGTTCTCTTTTGTTTTTTTGTTTTTCCTACATATTCATCTAAAAAGGATGAGTCTGAATGGTAGATAAGTCTAGGGACTAATTGCACTAACACACAAAAGTCAGCTGAGGTATTAAGAACCTCTAAAGAGACACAAGGGGTGAGCCCCGTGTTACATGCCCACCATCCATCTTGAGGAGGTACAAGATATCCTGAGCCTGAAGGGAGGCTAAAATCATGACAAAGGTGTCTATGGGACTGGGGAGGTGTTCCTATACAAGTACCATTTCCAGAAACCGAGGACAGGGTTAATTTACTGGTCCCTTCTTGCTTCCATCGACATTGGTCTGAGGAGGTAGAATTAGTATAGTTGGAGCTATATCCTATAGCATCATAATAAGGGGAGGGGCAGCATAGCAAAGCCAACATGATTTTGTAGCCTCTGGGTTTGTAGCATTGAGAACCGTAAAGGCTGCCTGCACCAAAGAAAGCATCCTATCCCGAGGAGTCCCAGGCTTAACTGTGGGTTCTTTGGATCCAGAGGTTTCATTAGTCTCATTCTTTGTTGACGTAGTTGAAGGGGCCGGGGGAAGCAAATGGGGGCCAAGTACGGGATTTGGGCCTATTGATATAGGAGCAGGAGTCTCAATCTTTAGCTTAAGGGTCATTAATATTCCTAAATCATATCCCCTCATGTAAAATCTAACGCCCCAAGAATGACCATTTATCCATTTTTCATCTCTTTTTCCGGGATTACTAAAGGAAATTTTAAGGGGATGACACCATCCTGAACATTTACTCCGGTGTCCGGTATCCTCATTATGAGAATAATTAGCCGTTACAGTAATAAAATCCCAAGTTGAGGTGGGTTTCCAATTAGTATCCCCGGTAGTTTCACATCCCCAGCTTTTGCAATAAAAGTTTTCAGTTCCACCACATTTATAATTCAGAGATCAAGGGCGGTGGAACCCGGGGCATACGTAGAAAGTGAGGATACCAAGCATCATTCTTTTGCCTGCATTTTTGCAACCCGGCCCAAACCAGTTTCCGAAACTTTGGAAGGGGCAGTGTTCATATCATGAGAATCTTCTGTATCCCAATAAGGTGCTCCTATAGCCAATTTACAAACATCAGGAAAAAGATCTGGCCACCAGGTCCAGGGGGGTGCAGTATGACTAATGGACCAGGTTACATCTCCAGTCTGAGAAATTACCTGCCAAGTTAAACGTTGGGGGAGGTGAGGGCTAAAATCACTTACAGTCAATAAAGGCAGTAAAACCAAAATTATAAGTCCTAGGTTCGTAGAAGCTTGAGTTTGAGCGGGTTGTCGGTTCTTTGGGCCCGCCATCCTGATGATGCCGTCGCTGGTGCAGCCTTCACATGTGAAGCATGGATCCAGGCAGCGATGCCGTCCACTTTTATGGCCGTTGGGGTGGTGAGGAGGACGGTGTATGGTCCTTTCCATCGAGGTTCCAACGTCTGGGTTCGATGCCGACGGACGTATACGGAGTCTCCGACTTGGAAAACATGAGTTTCTCCCGGTGTTCCCGGTTGGTAGGCCTCGGCGAGTTGGGACCATATCTCCTTTTGGACCAGTTGGAGTCCCAATAGCCTAGCATACAAGTCAGTGTTATTTTGACAGTCTGGTTTTATTTCTTCTCCTAAGGTGAGAAGGGGAGGTGGGGCCCCGTATAGCACCTCAAAAGGAGTAAGATGGTACCGGGAAGGTGTATTCCTAACCCGGAACAGGGCTAAAGGAAGGAGCACCGTCCAATCTGTACCGCCAGTCTCCAAGGACAATTTGGTTAGGGTCTCTTTTAGAGTTCTATTCATTCTTTCTACCTGACCTGAACTCTGGGGTCTATATGCACAATGTAATTTCCAATCAGTCCCCAAATATCTGGCCACATCCTGACTTACCTGGGCGACGAAGACTGGGCCATTATCAGACCCTATTACCTTTGGTGCTCCAAATCGAGGAAAAATTTCTTCTAAAATCTTCTTGGCTACTACAGCAGCTGTTTCTTTCTTTGTTGGGAAAGCCTCTATCCATCCTGAAAAAGTGTCTACAAAAACTAAAAGGTATTTATTACCGTACCTTCCAGGACGCACTTCGGTAAAGTCCACCTCCCAGTAAGTTCCTGGGCGGTCCCCCCTGAGTCTCTTTCCAGTTTCAAGTTTCCCTTTGTGAGCATTTACCTGTTGACATGGGACGCATTCCTGCACAATTTGTTCAGCTAATTTTGTCATTCCAGGGGTTTCGTACCCGGCTTTTTGTAACAAGGCTACCATCTTTTTAGTCCCCAAATGTGTCCATCTGTGCATCTGTTTTAACATGGATTCTGCTTGCTGAGGGGACAAAGTTCCTTTTGTTGTGGCCGGGATGATTTCTTCATCGTGGCCTGGTTTTTCAGGAACTTTATCTGACAGTCCTAGAATGACTTCTCCCGATGCTATTTCTCGGGCCACTTGGTCAGCCATATTATTTCCCCTAATTATTGGGGTATTTCCTTTTTGATGTCCAGGGCAGTGGATGATACTGACTTTAGTAGGAAGCATGAGTGCAGTCAACAAAGCCATGATTTCGTCTTTGTTTTTAATTTCTTTGCCACCTGAAGTTAGTAGCCCTCTCTGTTGGTAAATGGCACCGTGGATATGAGCGGTAGCAAACGCATATCTACTGTCTGTGTAGATGTTTACTTTTTTATTCTCTGCCATCTCTAATGCCCTCGTCAGGGCAATTAATTCAGCTCGTTGGGCTGAGGTCCCTTGTGGTAGCGCCGCTGCCCATATGACTTGTTTTCCGTCTACCACGGCTGCCCCAGTTCGACGCTTACCTTCCTCCAGGAAACTGCTCCCATCCGTGAACCAGGTGAAATCAGCATCAGGGAGGGACAGGTCCATCAGATCTGGCCTACTGCCGTGTGCTGCGGCCAGTACTTCCTGACAATCATATATGATGGTGGAGCCTTCCAAGTCAGGATCAGGTAGCAAGGTGGCTGGATTGAGTCCTGTGGCTGGAGCAAACTTGATGCGGTCTGAGTTTAGCAACAGGGTTTGGTAATGGATCATCCTGGCATTAGTTAGCCACCTATCCGGTGGTTGACGGACTACATTTTCCAGGGCATGAGGAGCTGTTATCGTTAGATTTTGTCCTAAAGTTAGTTTGTCAGCATCTTTGACTAAAACGGCCACTGCAGCGATTATCTTTAAACAGGTGGGCCATCCTGAGGCCACAGGGTCCAATTTTTTTGACAAATAAGCAACTGGGCGATTCCAGGGACCCAATTTCTGAGTCAATACTCCTTTTGCAATGCCCTTATTTTCGGCCACATATAAATGAAAAGGTTTGGTTACATCTGGCAGTCCTAGGGCTGGAGCTGAAAGTAAATCTCGTTTGATTTGGTCAAAAGCCCGTTGTTCCTTATCGCCCCAAACGAAAGGAGTGCTGTTTTTGGTTAGGGGGTACAATGGGGCCGCCAGCTCAGCAAACCCTGGAATCCATAGTCTACAGAATCTGGCCGTCCCCAAAAATTCTCTAACCTGCCTGGCGCTTTTGGGAGCCGGAATTTGGGCCATCGTATCCTTTCTGCTCTCCGTGAGCCATCTTTGTCCCCCTTTTAATATATATCCCAGGTAACTGACCTGTTGTTGGCATATTTGTGCTTTCTTGGCTGAGGCTCTATATCCCAGGGTTCCAAGTTCCGTTAACAGTTTTTCAGTACCCTTGATACAATCTTCTTGGGTCTCAGCAGTTAATAAAATATTATCAACGTATTGGAGTAATGTTACCTGGGGATTTGATTCTCTATATAATGCCAAATCCTGATGGAGGGCTTCATCAAAGATGGTCGGGGAGTTCTTAAATCCCTGAGGTAGCCGTGTCCATGTCAGCTGACCAGACATTCCCGATGTTGGATCTTTCCATTCGAAGGCAAAGTAGGGTTGGCTCAGGGGAGAGAGTCTTAAACAGAAAAAAGCATCTTTAAGGTCCAAAACAGTATACCACGTATGTTGAGGTGGAAGAGTGCTCAGGAGGTTGTAAGGGTTTGGAACTGTGGGGTGGAGGTCTGCCACCCGTTTGTTTACCTCTCGTAGATCCTGCACCGGCCGATAATCATTTGTTCCTGGTTTCTTTACCGGCAGGAGAGGGGTGTTCCATGCTGATTGACATCTTATTAAGATGCCCAAGTCTAGTAGCCTCTGTATATGGGGACAGATACCGTCTTTGGCTTCTCTACTCATGGGGTATTGACGGACCGTTATTGGGGTGGCAGTTGCCTTGAGTTCCACTAGCACCGGGGGCCGATTTTTGGCCATCCCCATACCGGCAGTTTCTGCCCAGGCTTGAGGGAACCGAGTTACCCAATCTGTAACATTAACTCGTGAGGATGAAGGCTGCTCGTATAATTTATATTCATCTTCTAATTTCATAGTCAATATTTGAAGTAACCTTCCTTTATTATCAGTTATGGTGGGACCTTCTGGCTGAAAGTGGATTTGAGCCCCTACTTTGGAGAGTAAATCTCTTCCCAGCAAAGGATAGGGGTATTCCGGAATAATCAAAAATGAATGGGTTACTCGTCCAATCCCAAGATCTACTGTCCTTCGTGTGGTCCATGAATATTGTTTATTCCCAGTGGCTCCTTGTACCCATGACCTTTTAGCTGAGATAGGACCTTTTGAGTGGAGAAGGATGGAGTGCTGGGCTCCAGTATCCACCAAAAATTGAACAGGTTCCCCCTTCACTTTAAGAGTTACCCGGGGCTCGGGGAGAGGGTTCGAGCCCTGACTTTCCTAGTCTTCTTCTTCCAATGTTAAGATTTTGTTTCTGGTTGGCCTTCCTCCACTCTTTTTCTTAGGGCATTCTCTCGCCCAATGTCCTTTTTCTTTACAGTAGGCACATTGGTCCTTGTCTAATGGCCGCCTTCTGTCTGCCGTTCGCCCTTTCTGCCTATTCCTATCCCCTATATTTCTTCCTCCAACCACAGTGGCCAGTATCTTACTTAAATTCCTCTCCTGTCTCTTATCCCGTCTTATTTCACGGGCTTCCTGCTCTTTCTGCTTTCTTTCTTCCTTCTCTTCCTCTGTTTCTCTTTTGTTATATACTTTATCTGCCTCTTTTACTAACTCCTGAAGCGAAAATCCCTGCAAGCCATCTAGCCTCTGTAATTTCTTCTTAATATCAGGGGCCGCTTGATCTATGAAAGCCATTGCTATAGTAGCCCTATGTTCCTCCGAAGTTGGATCATAAGGGGTAAAGCGTCTAAAGGCTTCCATTAAACGTTCCAGGAACACAGTTGGAGATTCCTGGGGCCCCTGAGTGACTTCCCTTACCTTAGCCAAATTAGTGGGCCGTCTGGCCGCTCCATGGAGACCCGCCACCAGAGCCTGGCGATACGTTTTCAGGCGCTCCCTACCTTCCGGGGCATTGAAATCCCAGTTTGGCCTGACGAGTGGGAAACCAGCATCAGTCTCGTTAGGCAGCTGGGTAGGTTGCCCATTGGCGCCTAATACATTTTTTTTCTGGCTTCTAAAAGAACCCGTTGCCTCTCCTCAGTCGTTAGGAGAGTCTGAAGCAGCTGCTGACAATCATCCCATGTGTGCTGGTGGGAGAAAACAAGAGATTCTGTTAAAGCGGTAAGGGCCTGTGGATTTTCGGAAAAAGTTGGGTTATGCATTTTCCAATTATAAAGATCTGCAGAGGAAAAGGGCCAATATTGGAGAGGTCTATTCCCTTGGCCGTCGGGGGGGCCATCCTCTCTAAGAGGTAGGACAGTGGAGTCCGGGGAGATAGCCCTCCGGCTCCTAGTGCCCGCTGAGGGACCCCTTTCTTCTTCCATCATGGATGGTCCCCTTGGTGCCGAGGGCAGTGGAGCTGGGGGTCCTCTAGGTGGTAGGGGATTTGGGGCCGGAGGATAAGGGGGTGCGGAATCCAAAAGAAGCAAATCGGACTGCAGGTCAGGATAAATCGCCTTCGGTGGATCCGGGGCGTCAGGTAGCTTTTCCGTGTTGGGGTTTTTCTTTAGGGCTAATATCTCCGACGCTGCTGATGTGTGCGCGGACGTACCTGTTGAGGAAACAAAGGGCCGGACCCACGGAGGTGGGGAGAGAATTAAATCTTCCCAGACCAAGACATATGGTACTTGGTCTGGATGTCCGTGGGGATCTATATTAAATATCTTAGACTTCAGCAGCTTAATCTTGTCTAATAAAAAGGATCCTTCGGGGGGCCATCCTATCTGAAATGTTGGCCATTCAGAGGCACACAAAGTCTGCCACTTTCCTTTCTTTACTTCTACCGAAAAATTATGGGCTCTGGCCCGAACTTCGGTCCAATGGCTTAGGGTAAGGGAAAGAGGAGTCGTCATAGTTTGTCCCATTGTCGTCCGTCAGAGAAGAAGAATAGACCACAATACAGAAACAGTTAAAAACTCCACAAAACACATATACGCATGGGCCACCGCGAGCTCGCTTCAAAACCGAAACCTCTTCAGATGGCAGTTATCACCAAGGGAACTGCCGAAACCGAGTGAAGGGGAGACAGAGTTTGCCTCTCCTTCCAGATGAGCCACCAGGGCGTCCCCTAGGGCTCATGGACACCGGCTATTAGCACGTCTGCCTAGCCAGAGGTCCGATACAGATTCCATAATAAGCCGATTCTTACGGCTTTCCTCCGATAATGGCCCACAAAGAACAAGGGACAAACAGACAATCAAGCTCGAGCTTACCTGGTACCTCCAACTCCCGATGTTCTTGTGGTCCGGGGCGAGTGGAATCCCGGACGAGCCCCCAAATGTTAGACCTGCGTGGTCTCCTAGGAGTTTCGACTCGCCCAGGAAACAACAAGAATCGGAAGTCGATGCAAAACGCAAGAGGTTTATTGAAGGCCGGTGCACCGGGGTTCCTTGGTCCTCACGCAGGAGGTCGAAGAAGAAAACCCTTTTGGGCGCGAATATGTCAGTTTTATAGGTTCCCACTTCCCCGTATGTAAATTATAGATTTGGTTGTGTTCTCCTGCTGATTGGTCCCGGCTTAGGCTCGGACCAGAGAGGGAACTTGTCCCCAGCTGCCTGATTGGTCTTTGACAGACA
>NW_020839020.1:0-7715 GCF_003676395.1 Aethalodelphis obliquidens
TGTGTGTGTGTGTGTGTGTGTGTGTGTGTGTGTGTGTGTGTGTGTGTAAGAGAGAGAGGAGAGAGGAGAGAGAGAGAGATCCAGCTCTACTGACCACCCCAGAGCAGGTACAGTGGAGTAAAACAGAAAATGAACATCATCTTCTTGGGTTGTGTGATTTCTCAGCCTGACAATTATTAGCATCATCTTACTTTAAATTTGGATTCTGTTCATATATTTCTATCCCTGCCATGCTTTGGGGAATTTGTATTTCTAAAGCACTCTAGCTCAGCCTGAAAATTCTGTGATTTTTCAAATCTTAAAACAACTCCCCACCCCCCAAAAGTGCACCATCAAGAAACAAGCTACATGGTGATGGATGGAAACTAAACTTTTGGTGCTAAGCACACTGTAGTGTATACAGAAGTAGAAATAATAATGCTGTACACGTTAAAAAAAAAAAAAAAAACAAGCTACAAATACTGCACAGCCCATTGGAAGTGTAGACTCTCCACAGCCTGCTTCAGAAGCGGTCATGAAGGAAATGGGCAAGAGAAGGCTCCGAGACAGCAGTCAGGAATATGGCATGCATGTCATGGGCCAGGCACTCTTCTAAGTGTTTTAAGCATATTAATTCACACACTGAGTCCTCACATTTACCAACAAGGCAACTGAAGCCTGAAGAAGGTAAGTAACCTACCCAAGGTCACAAAAAAGCAAAGATCAGAATAAACACAGTCTGGTCTGGATACACACATTAACCACACACTCTGCTTCTTCTCTGAAATGGACAAGAGATTCCTATCAGAGAGAACTAGGGGCTGGCAGGTGAACTAACCAAAGAACTCACACCCTGCCAAGGAGGGAGTCTTTGTAATTCATTGTGAACAGGATATAAACTTTGTAATGTTTCCCATTCTTTTATTTTTCCAAAGGGAATTTTTACTGGGGGAGATGAAAATAACTTGCCTTGTAGTTTATAGGTTATCAGGCCATGGGGGTCAACTTAGGGCATAATCACGAGGACTGTGTACCACCCAAAAACCTTGGCCTTTGAGCTGCAGGCAGTAATTGAAGGGACTTTGGAGTCAATTTCCAGGAAGATAATAAGTGGTTCTAAACATAAAAGAAGGGTTTGCACAGATATTTGAATGGCCAAAAGGGCAGATGTATGGCAAAGACTGCTATTTACCCCCAATATCTGTCCTTACTTTTATATATGTCATAGTATAAAAATCCTAATATTTACCTGAGTCCATGGCCTACCAGAATAAAACCAGTATTTGTCAGGTTTCATTGCAGAATGAGTTCACTTTCAGAACAAGTTCACAAGGGAATGTGTGACCTCAACATTGAACTCCCCGCTTCCCCTTTACTTGTGACCAATACAGGGTAGAACCTTGACTGCCCACTGATCTATGTTTTGAAAGAGATGATGAAGTTAGAAGTTCCAACCAATTTACAGCTAAAAGATAAGTTCCCAGAAGCTTATAAGTAAGATTTTTAAAATATAGAGATAAATAGAAATGGCCAGACACATTACCCTTGAATAAAGCACATGCAGAAAAGGGGACAGAAAAAAAAATCACAAAGATTCACCAGAAATATTTATTGTCCATATAGGAGCTAGTGGAAAAAGCTCCACCTCTCTCTCTTTTCTATACTATAAGAAAGACCAATTAAATATATAAGCCCTAACCTTTAAGGAGATGAGTATAGGGTTTATACAAAAAGTAGAAGAAGAAACAAGATAATCCGGTGTCCAGAATGAAATGACAACCCACCTCTATTCCATCAAACCTTAATACGAACATGGAACCCTTTGATCCAATTGTGCTATCAAAGCACGTGCACACGCACACACACACACACACACACCTGTAAGTTTAGCTTCTCTTAAACACAGGAATATTGAGCTTGTATGGTAGGTTACTGCGGTAATATCCTCCAGTTTATTCTTGCCTCCCTGTATCCACTTGGATAATTCCCTACCATTCTAACTCTGGGTTTCGTCATTTGACTTGCTTCGGCCAATGGAACAACAGTAAATAAGATTCAAGCAGAGACTTAAAAATTGTCTATTGGAGATTTCTCTCTTGCTTTCTAGTAACAATGAGACCACAACCATGTAAACTAGCCAGTTGAAGAATGCAAGTTCTCATGCAAAGAGACCTCAGTCAGCCCAGCTGAGGCCATGACAAACCAGTCCACCCCAACCCAACCCACTAGCTGACTGAAGATGCCTGAGCCATTCCAGCCAAGACCAGTTCAGACCATAAAAACAACCTGGTTTTTCAATCCAAAAAAAAAAAAAAAAACCCCACCTAGTTGAACACAGCCTAAGTTACCAAATTTTAGATCTATGAGCTAAATAAATAGCTGTTTTGTAAGCCACTAAGTTTTGAGGTTGGTTTCTTTCGCAGCTTAACTGATTTGGGATTTATGGTGTGGCAACATGGTCCAGGGAACATGTGCCCACACATGTGTGGATACAGACTACACCTGCTTTAATCATTTATGATATGTGTCTGCTCCCACAGGTATTTTAATGAGACCCTTATCTTAAAGTCTTGGAGGCTGCACTTGCAAAAGAAAAGGTAATATTGGTGGTAGATCTGACACTCACTAGCATCACTGTTTCCCAGAAAAGGGGGGCTAGAAATTGGTCCTGTGTCCATATTGACTATGAGGGTCAATCATGCCCAGGAAAATACTCTGTAGGTGGACTGCAGTGTGTAGTATAGGAACTGGTGTTTCTGGAGGAGACCTAGAAGTTTGCAGGTAACACAAAAATAATGATTTTGTCTTCTCCTCCACCACTTCTTATGGAGAGAATAGGTGGGGGTGTTTTTTCAGAGACAACTAAGACTTTACAAAGTAGGGAATATAATTGGAAGGCACAACCCCCTCCTCCTTCTCTCAGCCCCCTTGGGGAGTATGGAAAACTTCTCTAGAGGAGATTCTGGCTCTGACCAACAGTGAAGTCAGCAGTTGTTCATGGCAGAGAGGGAAGCACATAATGGACACTGGAATCCACATCAGCATGGGCTAGACACAAACTCCCTCTTTCCAAAAATAACAGGAGAGGTAAGTGACCTTGAAAGGGAGAAGCTGATAACTGGCTAGCACAGGTCACTTCAAGAAAAGAACTTCAGAGAACTCAAATGAATTCTTATGCTTCCAGTTTATTCAACAGAAGAGAGATTAACTCAGTGTGGCCTGGGGCCTGCTTTGCCCCAAGAATGGTTTATGAATGGCTGGGCACAGGCAGCTTTGGTCAGGGGACCTAGAAGAAAAGGCAAGGACTTTCCCCAGTTTCTGCCAACAACAGACCTTAGGATCCTCAGTCCACAGCAGAGTTTTCTGGATTTTCTTTCTTTAGAGAGAGAGGACTCACTGGAAGGGTTACTGAGTCATCAGAGGAATGATTCCATCAGTGGGAACAAAGGGCTTGTCAAAAGCAAGAGGAGTGTGTCCTGGGGGCGAGATGACAGGACCAGAGAGTAGCATCCAGTTTTCAGCTTCTGTGTGAAGACCAAAGTAACCCACCAGGGGTTCAGGGTCCACCTCAGAAGTCAAATTCTCTTCTCAAGAGTCTCAGTCTGCCCAGCAGGG
Organism: Aethalodelphis obliquidens; assembly: GCF_003676395.1. NCBI lineage: Eukaryota > Metazoa > Chordata > Mammalia > Artiodactyla > Delphinidae > Aethalodelphis > Aethalodelphis obliquidens. The sequence goes on from NW_020839020.1 coordinate 3,595, forward strand.
GTGACTGTCATCTTTCCTGAGGGGATGGTCATCTTCTCAGGGGCTTCAGCCTTCCTTCTTGGGGGCATGGTTTTCTCTCCAGTCTGAAGATGCATAGGAGCCACAGTTATCCCTCCAGGGGTCACAGCCTGGTGGCCCACAGGGGTCATGGTCTCCTCTCCAGGGGTTTCAGTCTTCCATTCTGGAGCTAGGGGGTGTTTTCCAAAGGACAGAGTTTCCCTTGTAGGGGTCACAAGCCCACCTCTGGGGACTGTGGTCATAGTTTCAGACTTTCTATGGGTCTCGGTGGCCACAGCCTCCCCTCCTGGGGGCAAGATCCCCAAATCAGTGGTCAAATCCTTGATCACAGTCAGCCTTTCTGGGCCAATTCTTGAAGAATTCACAGCAGTTGAGAGCCAAAAGTTTGGTGGAGGAGTTGAGCTGAACTCTAGAGGAAATCATCAGAAAAGGTTGAGATTCCTACCCCTTCCTTCCCATCCTATTACTGGCAGGACTAGACCCACTCCAGGGCTGAAGTACCTGCTCCCAAACCAGAATTGGAGGATTTCCTAATGTACCCACTTGAGGACATAGACAAAATCTCAACACATGGAAGCCCTGCTCCCCTACCTCATCATGTTAACATGATCCCAGGGATCCATGGGTACTCAGTGGGTCTGTTACATTTCCAGTGAGTAACCCCAAGGATGAGTCTGCCAGTTCTCTATGCTTAAGCCCTTGAGTTGACCTTTGCACCTTGAGTAAGACCTTGCCCCCAAAGCCTATTTCTTACTTGTGGAATCCTCAAGGAGAACCCTTTTGTGTCCCCCCATCCTGGGAGGCACCAGGAACAAGGCTGAGGGCCAGGAAGCTGCTCTAGACAGCATGCTGTAAAGAATTGGGTTGGAGTCCCATTTCCACCCCGACTGGCTGTATTATCTTTCTGAGCCCTAGTCTCCTCACAAAATGAGGGTTATAGACCACCTCCAAGATTGTTGCAGCTCTAGCATGCCAGGTTCCATCTCCTAACTGCCAAGGCAGTCTCTACTATCAAAGAGATATCAAAAATAAACCTAATTTCCTTTTCTGGCTCTTGTCCCATGAAAACAGGAAAAAGAAATAGAGAAATAAACTAACATATATTGTGTTCACTATGAGCCAGCAAGTTTTCATTCCATATCTCATTTAGTTTGTATAATGTCCTGAGTGTAAGGATTACTCCCATTTTGTAGATGGGGAAAACAAAGCTCACAGAGGTCAAATAGAGCATGCACTCAAACCAAGATTAGAAAGCAGACTAGCGTGGCATCAAAGTTTATTCTCCTCTTTCAGTGTCATGTTGCCTCACCAAAGCCTTTAGATCTAACAGAAAGCACGCACCAGTAGCTGGGTGTGCAACAGCCAACCCCAGTTTCCAGGTCATAGCTACTCACCAGCCTTCACCAGGAGATTATTCAATGTGTAGACAAGGGGGAAAGGGCCAGTTCCACAGAAAGTGCCCTTGACGTCATCCAGGTCCAATGTCCACACCATGGCCCCCCCAAAATGCTCTCTCATTATGAAAAATGCCTGAAAAAGCAGTAGTCAGTCAACCCACTGTACTAGGTACAATGGCAAAAACAGATGGGCTCTCAGAAGGCAATATGGCAGGATGGTTAGGCATGTAGTCTGGATCTGAATCTAGCCTCTACTGCTTATTAGCTATGGGATCTTGAAAAAGTTACATAAAGCTATGTGTCTTAGTTGCCTCATGTGTAAAAAAAAATGGATAATAACATTTCCAACATTTTCAGGATCCAAAGAACTCCTACATGCACATGTTACAACATGGATGGAATTGGAAGACATTATGGTAAGTGAAATAAGCCAGTTACAAAAAGACAAATACTATGATTCCACTCACAGAAGTACTTAGAGTAGTTAAATTCATAGAGATGGAAGGTAGAGCTGGGATTAGCAGGAGCTGCATGAGGGAGGAACGGGCAGTTGTTTAACAGGTGTGGAGTTTCAGTTGGGAAGACAAGAAAGTTCTGAGATGGATAAGGGTGATAGTTACACAACAATGTGAATGTACTTAATGCTACTGAACTGTAACAAAATGGGTAAAATGGTGACTTTTATGTTGTATATAATTTGCCACGATTTGAAAAACAATTTTTAAATTCCTACATGTAAAATATTTGGAGCAATGCTTTGCACATAGTAAATGTTCATAAATGTTAAATACTGTCTGGCTCCCCAGCCTGCTAATCACCACTATCATCATATTAAACGATAGATATTGCTTTAGTTTTTAAAAATCACATCAACATACCTTATACCGTAGCGATGCTAGAAAGGAGGAGTAGAGCACATAATATTGTACCCTTTACACATATAAGAAAATAAAGGCTTTTATCCATGATTTTTTAAACTTCAGATATAACTGAAAGGAGGATGTTTAGCCTTGAATCCAGGTTTTATTATTACTTTATGAGTGTTTTCTGTAAGGCTGATGGAAAAGATACAATCTGTCACATCCAAACAGCTCCAAAGCCAAATCAGTTGGCTCCTTCTGGGCTTTACTTCTCCCAAATGTAAAATAAGAATGAACCCCATAATTGTTAAGTCTGAAACTGAAGATTCTGAGATTTTTTTCTACTTACAGGCTAACAAGTTAACCTGCCAGTTTTATAGGTACACACACACATACACTCACACACTGTACAGACAAAGGCCTCGTGGAAGCAGAGGGAAACTCTATGCTGGAGCAAGAAAGGAACAAGGTCTCACCTTGTAACTGAAGCTGACGGCATCATCATAGCCAACCCACTCCTTCCCCTTGTAGGCATATGGGACATACTGATCATCAATCCAGCGCTTCTTCGCTCTCCAGATGAAGGAGCAGATCTGCCAAGAAGATCACCAGGTCAGTTCTGTGCCACGGAGGGAAGCGCCAGCAAGGATAAAGAACCCAAGAATCCCCCACCAGGGAGTGAGAAGAAGGCAGACCAAAGAGGGGGCGGGGAAGCCACTCACAAGGGACCTTCTCTCTATTCTGCAAAATTCCTACTACTGCACATTCCTTCCTCTGACATCCGCGATGGATAAACAGAGAGAGAACCAAGGAGTGGCTGACATCCTTAAGTAACCAAACCAGGGTTTGGTAAATAATGTCAATACCAAACTACTACAGTAACAGACTTGACTCTGGACCAAACTGTATCTTTTACAAAGAATTTTCATGAACAAGTATCTCCTCTGTTCATTAAAACCAACATAAACTGCCCCATCTAGGTAGTTATCAAACTAACTTTCGAATCTATAATAAATATAAAGGTCTCGAAGGTAGGGAGAACTAGGTTATTACAATCAAAGAAGCATTGAGTGTGGACTGGGTACCCATCCCTGAGCTGGAGACCATAGACTGCAAAGACGTAGATGTGTTCAAGTTGGGCTGCAGAAGTTAATGTATAAGGTTTGTTTTTGTTTTTTTAATTAAAGGTTTAGTCTACCAAAATTTCTTTGACCCATAATGTCTTTCAAGAACACTCCTTCAACTATGTTATCACTCATAACCATGCTTCATTGGACTAGCAGGAAAAATCTCCAGGCAGCCAGCACAGAATAGAGACTGGAGAGACACCAGCATCTCCACTACTACCTCAGGTAAAGACACAGCTCACCCCCTGGCGCCCCTACACACCTGTGTCTATGTGTCTGCTGTTCTCTGCCTAGGAGGTCCTTCCCATCTTGTCATTCCTGCCCATCAGGACTCTACCTGTGCTTCAAAGATCTGCTCAAAATCCACCTGTGCCATAAGACATTCACAGGTAATATAGCCACCCACTCAGTGCCCCTTACTGTCTTCTCTTTTGTTTCACATCCCTTGGGTCCATGTCTCTTTCCTTCAGTCAACAGTAAGCTTTGCTGAGATGGGGATTAGGGAGTGGAATTAGGGTAGAGGAGAAAGAATCTGTGATGGGAGATGCCTTGAATTACTTCAAAATTATCTAGTAGTGGGAGGGAGCGATTCAGGGAGCAGGGAAGAAACAAGATTGGCCATGAGTGGTTATTGATTGAAGCTGGGTGAGGGGTATCTGGAAATCAGGGAGAGTGAGAGGACATATATATATATATATATATATATATATATATATATA
>NW_020839021.1:0-7710 GCF_003676395.1 Aethalodelphis obliquidens
CCAGCACCTGCAGCAGGCGTGTGAGTGGGGACCTGCCTGGCTGGGGACTGATTTCTCACCATAAACCCACTGGCACTTGCTGGATGCCGAGCCAGTTTCCTGTACTATCTGGTCAATAAATAGATACAATTCAAACAGGACTGAATACGGGCTCCCGAAACTTAACAGATGCCTCTTCCTGTTCGTTCTCAACTCGGCCTCACCACCCTGGACCCCTGAACTCGAGTTAGGCCGGCCCCCCGACTCCCTGCTGGCTGAGCAGGGTGGGGGCACCCAGCCGAGGCCCTCCAGGAGCCCCGGCTTGGCAGGAGGGACCCTGCGGCGGTGACTTCTCTCTCCTGCAAGGGCTTCATGTCCACCCTGCCCTAACCCTCCGCTCAGCTCCGTGGGTGGAGCGTGGCTGCGCCCGCCTGAGAAGAGGGACGCGAGAGCTGGGTACAGAGTGATGCGCCCACAGCCATGCCCAGGATTCGGGCGGGGAGGGGTGGGGACCATATCTGCCTCGTACACCCTGCAGCATCTGCGCCTGGCTCAGGGTAGGCTGGCAACGTCTCTGATTGACTGACCGCTGGACAAGGACCCAGCTGCTCTCGGCTGAAGCGGTCCTTCCAGTGAAGGCAGGCTGATTCAGGCGTTTTGGCCTTCCTTTCTTGGAGGGAGGGTGGTTTCCACCCGGACGCATCTGATGCCCAGGTGTAGGGGCATGGCTTTACAGCAGCATTTCCCAAACTCACTGGCCACGCACCCTTTCTTCAAGGTGCGTTTTGCAGAACTAGTGTTCCCTGGAACACACTTCGGGAACCCTGGGTTAGATGGTTATATAAATAACCACTGTCACCCTTAGAGGCCTGGGCGCTGGGGTTTTAAAAGATTCCCCAGGTGATTCTCACGTGCAGCCAGGGTTGAGGATCACCGCTCCAGAGCTAGGTTCAGTGGGTGGGGCCAGAGGATGGTCCTTTGTACTGCGATCCCGGGTCACATCAATAAGGGCATCACCTACAGAACGTGGGAGGTGGCGGTCCTGCTTGATTCAGCACTGATCAGTAATCAACGGGAAGGGAAAGGCTCTCTGAGGAAGTGATGTTCCCACTAAGACCGGAAGGATAGGTGAGGAGCCTCCAGGCAGAGGGGACAGCACTGATGGACACCCTGGGGCTGGGACGGCCTGGTGAGCGTGAGGGTGACAGTGGGACCAAGGGTGCCGAGTGCTGGGGGGGGAGAGAGGGGGTGTTGGGGAGGAGGGTGGAGGCCCAACCACACAGAGCTCTGAGAGGCAGTGTGCTGAGGAACTTGCCTCAGGGGTGCTTCCGAGCTGTGTGGCCTGGGCCAAGTGACTCAACCACTCTGGACCTCAGTTTCCCCACAGGTAACAGGAGGATAAAAACAGCACAGGTTTGGGAATGGCCGTGAATCCTGAGAACTGCTCCCGGCTCATGGGGAGCCCTGCAGAAAGGCTGGCCTCCGCCACCGCCCAGGAGGCAGAGCCAGCCTAGAAACAAGGCCACGGGGTGGGGGGGTGTCTGGGGTTCTGGGTCTTCTCCATCCCGACTGCCCCCTCCCGCCTCTCCCTGCGTACACACCCCCATGTGGAAGTGTCTGCGCTGGCAGGGGCGCGGGGTCTGGATCCCTTCCAGGCCCCCCACGGGGAGCTTCTGTGTCTCTAATGCTGTGACCACATTCTTGGAGAGGAGGATCGGCACCCCGCCCACCCCTGCAGGCAGGGAAGCGGCTTCCAGGCGGTTGGGGACAAGGCATCCCTTCCTGCGATCCTCCTGGTTCTGGCCGGGACTGGGTGGGGCAGGGCCCTGGGCGGGGGCCTGACTCTGTGCCCCAGCCCTCCGGCCCCCGGCAGGCAGCGACTGGCAGAGGGAAGATGCAGCCAGGTGGAGAAGGGGGGACTCAAGAGGCAGGACCTGCCTGGCCACCTCGGCTCCCCGCACTGGGAAGCCCGCCCTCCCCTCCCCAGAGCTGCTCTTCCTTCCTTCCAGCTGCTCAGAGGCAACCTTTACACCCCGACTCAATCAGCAGATCCCACCCACTGTACCTGCAAATGTATTTGGACTTTGACCACTTGACACCACCCCAGCTGCTGCCACATCTCTGCCCTGTGTTGCTGCAGAGCCTTCTAACTAAACCGGCCCAGCCTCCACGCAGCAGCTAGGACAGTGGCATCAAACAAAGCTGGGGGGGGAGGGGGGAGGGAAGGGGGGAGAGGGAGCGGGGAGAGGGAGGGGGCCCTAGCCTTGCAACGACTTCCCTCTCACCTGGGGTGTAAACCAGTCCTTTGCGACCTGGCATCACCCGTCTGATCTCCTCTCCCGCCTCTCTGCCTTTCTGGGCCTCCCCCAGGCTTGCTCCCACCACGGGGCCTTTGCACTTGCTGTGCCCTGGGCCTACGATGCTCTTTCCTCAGACATTCACGTGCCTTGTTCCTCCAGTCCATGTGGGTCTCTGCTCATATGTCTTCTCAGTGGCTAGAGCACTCTGTATAAAACAGCAGCTCCTGGGACTTCCCTGGAGGTCCAGTGGTAAAGAATCTTCCCTACAATGCGGGGACTCGGGTTCGATCCCTGGTCAGGGAACGAAGACCCCACATGCTGCGGGGCAACTAAGCCGGCGCGCCACAACTACTGAGCCTGCGTGCCTCAACTAGAGAGCCTGCGTGCCGCAAACCACAGAGCCCACAAGCCCTGGAGCCCGCGCGCCACAAGAGACGAGAAAACCGGCATGCCACAGCTAGAGAGAAGCCCGCGCACCACAATGAAAGATCCCACGTGCCGCAGCTAAGACCCGATGCAGCCAAAAAATAAATCAATAAATCTTAAAATGAAAAAAGCAGCAGCTCCTGCCCTCCTCACGCAGCTGTCTCTCGCCACACAGCCCTCGCCAGCACTGACACACTACACACTTACTTGCCCGTTTGCTTGTCTGGGTCCCCACACTGGGATGCCAGTTCCCAGAGGGCAGGGTGTTTTCTGTTCTGTTCCCTGGTGGATCACAAATGCCTAGGATAGGCCCTGGCACGTAGGCGTTCCATAAATACCACTGCATGAATTGGGCCTAAGAGTACTCCTTAAGCGAGGGACAGTTAAGACCAGAGGCTCCTTCCTCTGGGGCTGACCTTTCTGTTCCTGGAGACATAACATCAGAGGCGTCAGCTCTTCCAGGGCACCTTCAAACCCCTGGCTCCCTGGGAGTGTCGACTGGCCTTCAGGTTTCTCATCTGTAAATGAGGGGGTGGCCTGGGCTCCTCCCCTGGGACTTGCCATCTCAGACATTCTGGACCTGCCCTTCCCATCCCCCCATCCATTCTAATATCCAGGGGCTTGGGAGTGCGCAACAGGAAGTGGCGGTCAAGATGTAAGCTGAGCCACACGAACTGCTACCAGGCAAACCCCATGTGTCTCCACATCTTTGTTTAGACGTCATCACATCTCGGGGAGAGGAAACTGGAGGAGTGGGTGGAATGGTGGCCTCCCAAAAGGTACATCCAAGTCCTCTAACCCCAGAAACTTACGAATGCGGCCAACTGAGAAAAAAGGGTCTCTGCAGATCCGAGTTAATCACGGTAAGGATGTTGAGATGAGATCATTTGGATTGAGTGTGGCCCTAAATCCAATGACAATTGTCCCTGTCACAGAGAGGGAGATCCGACAGGGGAGGCCGTGTGACCTCGGAGGCAGGGCCTAGAGCGATACAGTCACGAGCCAACGGAGGGCGCGGCAGAGCCTGCCGGTGGTGCCCTGCCCACGCCCTGATCCGGGGCTCCGGCCCTGGGAATGTGAGAGGACACATTTCTGTTGTGTTAAGACGCCCAGTTTGTGGTCCTTTGCTACGGCTGTCCCAGAAAGCTCCCACAGGAGGGATTGCAGGGGATTAAAGCCTGCGGGGAAGGGACTGTCGAGGATTACCTTTCCCTCCAAGTTTCAGCTCTGGGCTTTCAGCCTGGTCCCACCCGACTGCCCGGCTGCTCCCGGCACTGGGATTGGGGTGGGGTGCGTTGGGCAGGGAGCTTTCCGGGTACAGGACCACCTCCCCTGGGCAACGCCCCGGCAACGCCCGGGCAACGCCTGCGCATGGTGTTTGCCCGAGGTGGAGCCCAGCGAGGCGGGGCACACAGGGCAGCACGTGGGGTGCGGCCCGGCTCTGCCCGAACTCAGCTGCCGGTGGCTGTGGCCCGGAAGCCCCAGGAGCTCTGCTGTCAGCCTTGGAGGCCAGCCATTTAAACCAGAACAGATCGTGGGAGTGGTGTTCTACCAGCCACCCGGAGGCGGGGCTCTCCCCAGGCGGATGGGGTCGGGGGGCACCATTTACAGACCACTCACCCCGCCTCAGCTGCATCACATCACGGGGCATCTCAGCTTCCCCACCGGGAAGCTGCGGTTACAGGCATTTCACAGACGAGGAAACGGACGCTGCGCAACCTTCCCAAAGCGACCCCCGCAGAAAGTGGCAGGGCTGGGGCCAGGACCCAGTGGGGCCGCAGCATCCCCTGTCCGGGGGGCGGGGGGAGGACTGGCTGGGGCCTTGGGCATCCCTGGGGGCTGCGGCTCCTCTGCAGGACTCGAGGCGGGCCCGCGCCGTGAAGCACGCGGTCTCCTGGGGGAGCTGCTTCGCCAGAGACTGAGTCAGAGCGCCCGGGCCTGTCTCCACCAGCCGGACACAGGGCCCAGGTGGGCGCCAGAGGCCTAGGAGGACAGAGGCAGGGAGGGAGGCCTGGCCACCCTCTCCCTCGGCCCCGGAGTGGCAGGAGCGTGGGCACACTGGCGAGGGCTCCTTCTTGTGGAGGGTCCACAGGCGTCTGTGAGCAGCTGGCGCTCTGAGGAGAGCCCCGGCTCCGGGCTGAGATGGGAGTGATGGTGGTCACTTACGTGGGCTGATGACAAGGGACGATGACGGGTCCTGGCACCATCTGCACGGGGGGGGTGGGGTGGGGGGAGTGTGCTAGGGCCTCCAGAGGGAGCTCCCGTCACCCTCGCAGGGGAGGGACCAGAGTTAGCCCATTTTACTGCTGGGGATACTGAGTCTCAGGGGTCACAGCACTCTCCCCAGATCGCGTGACGGCAAGTACAGCCCGGGGGCTCCCGCCCAGGCCCCCTGACTCCACAGCCCACGGGCTTAACCCTCCTCGCTCCGGGCCCACGGGGCCACGGGGTCTGCCCACCACGTCCCTGGAGCTCCCCCTCCTCTCTGGCCCCTTCTCGCCACAGCCCGCTTTCCCTACCTGGTGACAAGTAAGGCTGGGTTTGCAGGGCTGACAGGTGACCAGCGCTGGCTGGGAAGGAGTGGGCACAGTGGAGCTGGCCCTCCCCTGGGGGCACTCCGCCAACCTGGATGTGGCATCAGGGGAGCAGGGGGACAGGAGGCCAGGCTGGCCTGTTTGTTGTATCGCAAAGTCCTACCCTGGACGGGTGGGGGTCTGTGGTGGGGGGAAGCCTGGACAGCCTCTGTCCCAGGGTCCTGCCTGGGCCCCGCTCCTTCCCTCGCAGCACCTCCACCAGAGCATCCTCGGCCTCAAGGGGGGCACCCTGAAAATGGGCACCTCTTGCCAAAGTGAGCCCGACGCAAGGGGAGGTGGGCAAGAGGCCCCACAGTTGGATGGTTCAGAACTCTGGTCTCGGGGGCAGACATCGCCACGGCCAGCCCACCGCCACCACCTGCTCGCAGCGTGGCCTGCAGGACCTGTCTCCTCACTTGTAGCGTGGGCGCGCACCGGGCACCCTCCAGACCTGGGATGGGGCAGACGTCCCTCTATTTACTGGAGGTTTCTGGATGGAGCTGCTAAAGGAAAAGCAAGATCGCGGCTCATTCCCAAAGGAGGCCGCCAGAGCCAGGAGAACCCGGGGCATCACCGCCATGCAGGCTGCTGCCCCAAGGGCAGAGGTGAGGACGGACCAAGCGGAGGAAGGCGGCTGCTCAGACTCCAGGGGCCCCACTGCCATTCGGAAAGGCCTGCAAACCATGTCGTCCAACGTTCCCGAACTTCCCCCACATGCAGACTCAGAGAATATTAACAAACCAAAAAGTCTCACTTGGAACGCTTAAAAAAACGTATTTTCTACAGATGGCCAATCGGCACATGAAAAGACGCTCAACATCACTAATCATTAGAGAAATGCAAATCAGAACTACAGTGTGGTGTCACCTCACAGCGGTCAGAATGGCCATCACCAAAAAGCCTACACGTGGAGGAGCTTCAAGATGGCGGAAGAGTAAGACGCGGAGATGGCCTTCTTCCCCACAGGTACATCAGAAATACGTCTACACGTGGAACAACTCCTACAGAACACCTACTGAACGCTGGCAGAAGACCTCAGACCTCCCAAAAAGCAAGAAACTCCCCCACGTACCTGGGTAGGGCAAAAGAAAAAAGAAAAAACAGAGACAAAAAGATAGGGAAGGTACCTGCACCAGTGGGCGGGAGCTGTGAAGGAGGAAAGGTGTCCACACACTAGAAGCCCCTTCGCGGGCGGAGACTGCGGGTGGCGGAGGGGGAAGCTTCGGAGCCGCGGAGGAGAGTGCAGCCACAGGGGTGCGGAGGGCAAAGCAGAGAGATTCCCGCACAGAGGATCAGGGCCGACCAGCACTCACCAGCCCGACAGGCTTGTCTGCTCACCTGCCGGGGCGGGCGGGGCTGGGAACTGAGCCTCGGGCTTCGGTCGGAGCGCAGGGAAAGGACTGGGGTTGGCGGCGTGAACACAGCCTGAAGGGGTTATTGCGCCACGGCTATATGGGAGGGAGTCCGGGGAAAAGTCTGGACCTGCCGAAGAGGCAAGAGACTTTTTCTTCCCTCTTTGTTTCCTGGCACTCGAGGAGAGGGGAAGAGCGCTGCTTAAAGGAGCTCCAGAGACGGGCGCGAGCCACGGCTAAAAGCGCGGACCCCAGAGACGGGCGGGAGACGCTAAGGCTGCTGCTGCCGCCACCAAGAAGCCTGTGTGCGAGCACAGGTCACTATCCACACACCCCCTTCCGGGGAGCCTGTGCAGCCCGCCACTGCCAGAGTCCCGGGATCCAGGGACAACTTCCCCGGGAGAACACACGGCACGCCTCAGGCTGCTGCAACGTCACGCAGGCCTCCGCCGCCGCAGGCCCGCCCCGCACTCCGTGCCCCTCCGTCCCCCGGGCCTGAGTGCGCCAGAGCCCCCTAATCAGCGGCTCCTTTAACCCCGTCCTGTCTGAGCCAAGAACAGACGCCCTCCGGCGACCTACAGGCAGAGGCGGGGCCAAATCCAAAGCTGAGCCCCTGGAGCTGTGAGAACAATGAAGGGAAATCTCTCCCAGCAGCCTCAGGAGCAGCGGATTAAATCTCCACAATCAACTTGATGTACCTGCATCTGTGGAATACCTGAATGGACAACGAGTCATCCCAAATTGAGGAGGCGGACTTTGGGAGCAACGATATATACATTTTTTTCCCTTTTTGTCTTTTAGTGAGTGTGTATGTGTATGCTTCTGTGTGAGATTTTGTCTGTATAGCTTTGCTTGTATCATTTGTCCTAGGGTTCTGTCTGTGCATTTTCTTTTTTACTTAAAAAATTTTTTCTTAATAATTATTTTTTAATTAATAACTTTATTTTATTTTATCTTCTTTCTTTCTTTCTATTTTTTCTCCCTTTTATTCTGAGCCGTGTGGATGAAAGGCTCTTGGTGCTCCAGCCTGGGGTCAGGGCTGTGCCTCTGAGGTGGGAGAGCCAAGTTCAGAACCCTGGT
>NW_020839022.1:0-7709 GCF_003676395.1 Aethalodelphis obliquidens
ATATATGAATCACTTTGTTATACATCTGAAACTAACACAACATAGTAAACGTCAATGAAAAAAGAAAAAAAAGAAACAGCATGCTTCCAAAATAGGTGTGAGGGGGTGTCACAAGTATATTGTTTGTCAGTTGTTTACTTTTTGTCTTGACCCTGTCATGAGTTAGCTATGGACATGTTGGCCCGTCTGCCTAATATCTTTATGACTCTTCCATATTTGTAATACAAAAATTTGAATTACACGATCAATGAGACTCAGTCTGGATCTGAATAAAGATACTTCTCTCGAAGCAGGCAAAATCATCACCACTTAAGAGAACACTGTGAGCCTTTTGCTCTAATTGGTATTTATCCCCAGACCATTTCAGATGCTGCAGGTTATTTTGATGGTGACAGGGACAGTGAGATTCCACCGGGATCTTAATCAACAGTCTTAATTAGGAAAGGCTGTCACCTGCTGGATCTTCATTTTCATCACCTAGTGACCTTCTCTTGCCATTCCCCAGGAGACACATCCTGGAAATCATTTCTATTGAAATTGAACACAGAAGGCATTGCTTCAAAAGAGATTCATGCTGTTTAGAAAGGCATTCATGTGCTAAAACAAGCAAGCATGGCCAGGACATACTTAGTTTCCTTTTGCAAGCTATATGGCATTATGACTACATTGTAAAAAAGCAACAGAATGCTCTCTGCAAGCTTAAGCACAGAGCACAGTGAACTGTGCGTAACTGCTGGTAATTACCGAGGAGGAGGCTAATTAGTACCAAGGGTTACAGCAGATGATGATTTCCTCTAACTGCCCTTGGCACCTGGTGACCACCCTGTAGAAGCCCTTTGCTCCTCTGACTATCATCTGAGAATTTGCCGTCTCAGATTGCCCCATTAAGAAACAGAGACTAGAGAGGTACCCACCATGTTAGATCACCTTTAACAAGACAAGAGCCCTAGTCTTGCTGCAGAAACTCTAATGACTTTCCCATGGCACATGCTTAGCTGAGTGGATTCTAGAGAAAGCCAGAGAAAGCCATGTTAGGAATAAAATGTTTGCATTTTTAGTGCCCACATTTATTTTGTTGACCACCCCGGTTTGTTTCCAAGGGAGGTCTCAAAGTTAATGAGATTGTGGCCATTTTATCACAGGTTCCTAAGTCCATCCTTAAACTCTGCCACTCAACACAGCCACTTGGGTATAACCATCAGTGTGGCAAGAGGAGTGCTTCTTTAATTACTTTTTAATTTCAGAAAGGAGTACATTCATTTAAAATGAGCAAGTAGTTAAATTTAGACCTCAGAATGTTGAGTCAGAAGCATAGTAATAAATGTTTTGAATAAATTTTATAATAACTATGATAGAAGTCTTCAAATTCTGGTGCCATGAATACTCTGTTGGGTTTAAAAGAAACACAACGCAAATTAGCTTAAAGTAGAAACAGGAATTTACCTAGCACAACAGAAAAGGAGCGGAGACATTGGAGCCAGGGATGGGAATTGAATTGTGACTCTTTCTGTATCTTTTTCTCCAATCCTTTCCTCATGAGATTTCACTCTTTATCATTCACTTAATCCAAGATGCTAGAATCCTGGTTCCCAGCTCAACCAATCTCACATCTTCCCTGATTCTCCCCCCCCCCCCCCACCTCAGCTCTTGTTTGAGAAAACATTTAGAAACAGTAGCCTAATAACACTACCTGCAATGGTTCCACTACTGATTCCTTGGAAGAATTCTTCTGGTCAGTGCTTGAGGCATTAGTGCTTGGCTGTTCAGGAGCATCCTGAATGCCAGTCCTCATAGTACCAACCAGGCGAGTCTCCCAAAGGGGAAAAAGGTGTAAGGGGAAAAAGCAACTACAAATATCCAGTGCATATGGTTAGGGCAGAAAGGAGGGAAACAATGATTTTATTTGGATAGCTGGGACATACCTCATAGATTAGATGGTGCTTGTGTGGATCCTTGAAAGACAAATATGTGATCACAAAGACAGAGCAGGCCTGAGGAGGAGGGAGTCCTTCACTCAGAGGAAAGACCACAGGTAGTCGTGCAACTTTTTGGGAAATGTACTTAGTTCGTCGGCGTGAAGTTTGGTAGGTGAGAGGTGGGGGTGATGATGGCCCAGGCTGGAGAAAAAATCAGCAGCCTTCCCTGGGGCCTTTGCACGCTGTGCTTAGGAATTCCAAGTTAATCCCATGTGCAAAGGAAAGCACTTGAAAGATTTTAGCCAGATTTGTCTTTTTAAAATTTTACCCCGGCAAGTTCACTGATAATCAACTGGGCCAGAGGTAAGGAAGAAGCAGCAGAGACAGAGAAACACAATAGGAGGCTTTTGAAATTCAATTTCATCATCAATGAATTTATTTTTTTAACAAAAACATAATGGTATTAATGCAAAACATGTGTTCCATTTTACAAGCTCTTTTGGTTGGACCATTGTAAATCATGCAAAAATAATTAAATGGTTTAAATTTCTTTTTCTGTTCTAATTATTTTCTTATTAGGTACTTGGACAATTATGACCCTCCTAAGGCCTTAAAAATTAAAACATCAGCAACAAGCATTGCAGAGTTAAGAATATGGGGCATCCATTCTGTGCTGCACATTCCGGGTAAGTATGTGTGTGATTATAGCCTCACTCAGGATGACACTTGGGAGTGTGTAAGAAAGTACCGTTCCTTTCATCATCTCTGTCCCACAGGGTATTAAATAGCATAGTTAGTGGGAAAAATAGTAGATGACAAATAAATAAAATTGCTGGTCAATATGCCTTTATAATTCAGACTACAGAAGATTTATTCTGCTCTTAAGAGGGAAAATGATTAGAAGCTTTGGTTTTATATTTACCAAACTGTGTCATATAACATTTAGCTAGCTGAATTTATATTGCCTTTATAACTAATAATTTAAGTATAGTTGCCATTAGATCTTCCATTAATACCATAGCTAATGCAGCCACAACATCTGTTTTTTTAGATACTTTAAATTTCTACAATGCTGTGCTATTTCTGATATCATAACAATATGATAATTATTAATATGACCTAAGAGGACTGCCTAGGAGTTAAAATATACTTATCTTTTCCCAGTTATTCTCATAATTTGCTGTATGAGTTTTTAGTAATTTCACCACCTGTGTCATTTTCTATCCAAATAAGAAGCTATCAGCATAGATTAACTCTAGTCTCTTCTAGTATGGAAATTCTCAAATTTGTACCATCAGGTTTTTGGAGGACATGTCATATTTCCAGAGACTTAAAGCACATGTTGGCCTTTGCTGGACAAAGGAAAATAAACCATCTTCCCACAAGCCTGTTTTGTTTAAAAACAGCCTCATTCCAGATAAGGGCATTAATGGGGTTATTTAGTGGGTCATCCTGTGTGCTTTTCCGTCCAAACTACCAACTGTTATTATATTTTGATGTTTAGCTTTTTTTTTTTCTCTCTAAATCATGTATCGTGGTCTCTCTCGTTGCAGAGCACAGGCTCCGGACGCGCAGGCTCAGCGGCCATGGCTCACGGGCCCAGCTGCTCCACGGCATGTGGGATCTTCCCAGACCGGGGCACGAACCCACGTCCCCTGCATCGGCAGGCGGACTCTCAACCACTGAGCCACCAGGGAAGCCCTTATTATTATTTTTTTTAATAAATTTATTTGTTTATTTTTAGCTGCATTGGGTCTTCATTGCTATGTGTGGGCTTTCTCTAGTTGGGGCGAGAGGGGGCTACTCTTCCTTGTGATTCACGGGCTTCACATTGCAGTGGCTTCCCTTGTGCGGAACACGGGCTCTAGGCACACAGGCTTCAGTAGTTGTGGCACGTGGGCTGAGTAGTTGTGGCACAGGGGCTCTAGAGCGCAGGCTCAGTAGTTGTGGTACATGGGCTTAGTTGCTCCGCGGCATGTGGGATCTTCCTGGACAAGTGATCGAACCTGTGTCCCCTGCATTGGCAGTCAGATTCTTAACCACTGCACCACTAGGGAAATCCCTCCACTGTCTCTTGAAGAGCCACCTCCTAAAATGACACTATGTACATTTTCGTTGCCACATCACTCAAACTCAGTGGATGGCTTTCTAGCAACATCCCCTGTGTCACAAACTATTCATTCTCCAGGCACACATGTAGGTTTGCAGATTAGCAGAAGGGGTCGGGATTCTCACCAGTACTTTCTTGTGGTATTTAAGGCCAGCTTCCAACAAAAGCTCAAGTGAAGTCATTATCATTTTAAAAGAAAAAAAATATATATATATATATATCAACATCTTTAAGCTATACATATTTTTGAATAGGAGACGTCAATAGGTTAATAGTCTATCCCTTCCTACACTCTTTTTAGGTAAAAATCCCATCCCCTTCCCATCTATGGAACATTTATATATATTTTTTTATTAATTGAAAATGATTTCTAATTTGCCCCATTGTGTGATTTCTCTATAAATCTCAAATCTAAACTTCCTCCACCATACAGCTCTCCCAGAGACATTTTTCTGAGATTCAAACTGGTCAGATCCAACATCACTTATAAGTAAAGAAATGAAAATGAAAATACAATACATTTTATGTTTTATCTTTTTATTAATCTTGACATGTTTATTAATCCAGGCAATTTATTAAACACTGTGAAGGTTTATTTTGTGGATGTAACTGTAAAAATTAAAAAAAAAATAGACACTCTGAGGCACTGTTGTTGTAAGGAAAAATTAGAACAATCTCTCTGGAAGACTTGGCAATACACATCACAATTTATAATAAACATATGTGACCCAGTCAAATTTCTACTTTTTTAGAATGTATCCTTCAGACAAATACATATATACATATGTATGTTGTTATATACACATGTATATATATCAGATAAGATATAAAATATATATATATGTATATATATATAAATATATATACATATATCGGATATATATGTATATCTATATATACAAGTACAAGAAGTACAGGTAGAAGAGGTATAGATACAAAAACAACTTAAATAACCAGAATGGATGGTTGATGAAACATATTGAGATGCATTATTTAGATGACATACTAAGCCACTGATTTTTTTTGTTTTGTTTTTTTGTTTTGTTTTTTGTTGTTTTCGGTACACGGGCCTCTCACTGTTGCAGCCTCTCCCGTTGCAGAGCACAGGCTCCGGACGCGCAGGCTCAGCGGCCATGGCTCACCGGCCCAGCTGCTCTGCGGCATGTGGGATCTTCCCGGACCGGGGCATGAACCCGTGTCCACTGCATCAGCAGGTGGACTCTCAACCACTGTGTCACCCTAAGCCACTGGTTTTTGAAATGAATTAGATTTACACGTGCTAATCAGGAATCATCTCTAGGATAAAATCCAGATGCAGAATAGAATGTATTTATATACTCTCTTTGGGGATACATAGTTATGTGTGTGAACACACTTCAATGTTTCTAATGCAGGAGTTGACTCTGAGAAATGGAACTAGAAGAAGAGAGGGATGGACAGGACTCTGTGTTTTCATTGTCTATATTTTGCTCAGTTTGGATTTTTGCCACATGAAAACATTATTTTAATACCATAAAGGGGCAGAGCTCAGTAAAATAAAAACAAGATGGAACCAAAATGGAGCATGTCTCTTCCTTGATTACAATGCCATTTTTGTAAATCTTATAATCTCAAACTAGACTCTAGTAGTTTATAGTAGTTCCCAGAACCTGCCAGGCATTTTCTTTCCTATTTGCCTGAAATGTTCTTCATTCCTTTTCCTTCCTGCTAATAAGCCTCTTATTTCTTGGAACCCGCTGCCATCTTCAGCTCCTTTATGTATGTTTTTCTGTTCACTGCTGTGGTGGATGCTATGGGCTGATCGTTATACTCTCATTCAATGCCCCTCCTTGGGGATCTTCTGCTGCTTCAGAGAATGGGAAGTTAAAATTTGCATTCCCCAGGCTCCATTTGTAGCTATGTTTCTTGATGCAAAGTAGGTTTTGCTAATCAGTAAGGACTTGTAAGGTTTTTCTGAAAAAGTGTTGCAGTATGGTGATCACAGTTTCCAGACTTCGCCCTTTTAATTCCAGAATCACACATCCTATAATCTGTTCTTGGACTCACTATGTTGACACATTCATGGTGGTAGCTCCCCTCCTGTGGCAGTTTTGGAGCATTTGGGGAGTCACTCCTGGAAGGTCTGTTGCATGCAAAAACAAGGATAATCTAATGAACATAATTTTCAAGGAAAGTTCTCAGAAATAAGAATACTTATTGTTTGATTCCATTATAGAATATTCAAAATCGGCAAAACTACCCTGTGATCATTAAAATCAGGATAGTGGTTAACTTTGGATTGGATAGAACATGTTTGAGTAGGTCATAAGGGAGACCACTCTGGTTTTATTAAAGTTCTCCTTTTTTTCATCTAGCTGGATATATGATTTGTTTACTAACTAAATTCAATGATGGTTCATCGACAAACTAGGTATTTTAGGTTTGTTAAGTTACACTACCATTAAAAAACTTTTACTTTTAAAACTGTAAATGTGATAAAAATCACTGTGCTATTTACCTGTCATGACTTGTATAGTGGACTGAACTGTGTTTGGTGAAAAAATATGCTGAAGTCCTAATCCGTGATGCCTGTGAATGTGACCTTATTTGGAAATAAGGTCTTTGCTGATGTAATCAAATAAGTAAAATGTAATCATATTGAATTACAGTTGTATTTCTGTTGTATTAGTTGCAATGTCTCCTCTTTCATTTCTGATATTTGAGACTTTGATCTTTATTTTCTTAGTCTAACTAAAGATGTGTCAAATTCATTTGTCTTTTTAAAACATCAGCTATTCATTTCATTGGTTTTTTCTACTGTTTTTCTGGTCAATATCTCATTTATTTCTTCCCTGATCTATTATTTGTTTCCTTCTCTAACTTTGGGCTTACTTTAGTTCTTCTCTTTCTATTTCCCTTAGTTATAAGTTAGGTTATTTGAGATTTTTCTTTGTTTCTTATGTAGACATTTATTGCTATAAATTTTCCCTTAGAAATGCTTTTAAAATTTGTATTTTTTGCTTTCTTCATTGCCACATTGATTGTTCAGGAATTTGTTGTTTAATTTCCAAATATTTATTAATTGTCCAGTTTTCCTCTTGTTATTTGTTTCTAGTTTCATACCTTTGTAGTCAGAAAAAATATACTTGGTATGATTTTAATCTCCTTAGATTTACTAAGACTTATTTTGTGGTCTAACATATGATCTATCCTGAAGAATGTTTCATGTACACTTGAGAAGAAACTGTATTCTACTTCTGTTGGAAGGAATATTTTATACATGTCTGTTATTTATTTTGGAGCTAAAGTACAGTTTAAGTCTAGTGTTTCCTTATTGATTTTTTGTCTAGATGATTTATCCATTGTTTAAAATGGAGTATTAAAGTCTCCTACTATTATTGTGGTATTGTCTATTTCTCCCTGCATAACTTTTAGTATTTCCTTAGTATATGCAGGTGCTCTGATGTTGGGTGAATACATATTTTTGATTGTTATATCCTCTTCATGAATTGACCCCTTTATCATTATATAATTCTCTTGTCTCTTGCTATAGCTTTTGAGTTAACATATATTTTATCTGATATACGTCTAGCTCTCCCTGCTTTCTGTGGATTTCTACTTGCATAGAATATCTTTTTCCATCCAGTCACTTGAGCTGAGCCCATGGATATTTAAAGCCAAAGTGAGTCTCTTGTAGGGAACTG
>NW_020839023.1:0-7709 GCF_003676395.1 Aethalodelphis obliquidens
AAGGAACCTCCATACTGTTCTCCACAGTGGCTGTATCAATTTACATTCCCACCAACAGTGTAAGAGGGTTCCCTTTTCTCCACACCCTCTCCAGCATTTATTGTTTCTAGATTTTTTGATGATAGCCATTCTGACTGGTGTGAGATGATATCTCACTGTAGTTTTGATTTGCATTTCTCTCATGATTAGTGATGTTGAGCATTCTCTCATGTGTTTGTTGGCACTCTGTATATCTTCTTTGGAGAAATGTCTATTTAGGTCTTCTGCCCATTTTTGGATTGGGTTGTTTGTTTTTTTGTTATTAAGCTGCATGAGCTGCTTATAAATTTTGGAGATCAATCCTTTGTCAGTTGCTTCATTTGCAAATATTTTCTCCCATTCTGAGGGTTGTCTTTTGGTCTTCTTTATGGTTTCCTTTGCTGCGCAAAAGCTTTTAAGTTTCATTAGGTCCCATTTGTTTACTCTTGTTTTTATTTCCATTACTCTAGGAGGTGGGTCAGAAAGAATCTTGCTGTGATTTATGTCATAGAGTGTTCTGCCTATGTTTTCCTCTAAGAGTTTGATAGTTTCTGGCCTTACATTTAGGTCTTTAATCCATTTTGAGCTTATTTTTGTGTATGGTGTTAGGGAGTGATCTAACTTCATACTTTTATATGTAGCTGTCCAGTTTTCCCAGCACCACTTATTGAATAGGCTGTCCTTTCTCCACGGTACATTTCTGCCTCCTTTGTCAAAGATAAGGTGACCATATGTGCGTGGGTTCATTTCTGGGCTTTCTATCCTGTTCCATTGATCTATCTTTCTGTTTTTGTGCCAGTACCATACCATTTTGATAACTGTAGCTTTGTAGTATAGTCTGAAGTCTGGGAGCCTGATTCCTCCAGTTCCTTCTTTCGTTCTCAAGATTGCTTTGGCTATTCGGGGTCTTTTGTGTTTCCATACAAATTGCAAAATTTTTTGTTCTAGTTCTGTGAAAAATGCCAGTGGTAGTTTGATAAGGGATTGCATTGAATCTATTGATTGCTTTCGGTAGTAGAGTCATTTTCACAATGTTGATTCTTCCAATCCAAGAACATGGTATATCTCTCCATCTATTTGTATCATCTTTAATTTCTTTCATCAGTGTCTTATAATTTTCTGCATACAGATCTTTTGTCTCCTTAGGTAGGTTTATTCCTAGATATTTTATTCTTTTTGTTGCAATGGTAAATGGGAGTGTTTTCTTGATTTCACTTTCAGATTTTTCATCATTAGTATATAGGAATGCCAGAGATTTCTGTGCATTAATTTTGTATCCTGCCACTTTACCAAATTCATTGATTAGCTCTAGTAGTTTTCTGGTAGCATCTTTAGGGTTCTCTATGTATAGGATCATGTCATCTGCAAACAGTGACAGCTTTACTTCTTCTTTTCCGATTTGGATTCCTTTTATTTCCTTTTCTTCTCTGATTGCTGTGGCTAAAACTTCCAAAACTATGTTGAATAAG
Organism: Aethalodelphis obliquidens; assembly: GCF_003676395.1. Classification (NCBI taxonomy): domain Eukaryota; kingdom Metazoa; phylum Chordata; class Mammalia; order Artiodactyla; family Delphinidae; genus Aethalodelphis; species Aethalodelphis obliquidens. Next base: position 1,488 of record NW_020839023.1, read on the forward strand.
AGTGGTGAGAGTGGGCAACCTTGTCTTGTTCCTGATCTTAGTGGAAATGCTTTCAGTTTTTCGCCATTGAGGATGATGTTTGCTGTGGGCTTGTCATATATGGCCTTTATTATGTTGAGGAAAGTTCCCTCTATGCCTACTTTCTGCAGGGTTTTTATCATAAATGGGTGTTGAATTTTGTCAAAAGCTTTCTCTGCATCTATTGAGATGATCATATGGTTTTTCTCCTTCAGTTTGTTAATATGGTTTATCACATTGATAGATTTGCGTATATTGAAGAATCCTTGCATTCCTGGAATAAACCCCACTTGATCATGGTGTATGATCCTTTTAATGTGCTGTTGGATTCTATTTGCTAGTATTTTGTTGAGGATTTTTGCATCTATGTTCATCAGTGATATTGGCCTGTAGTTTTCTTTCTTTGTGACATCCTTGTCTGGTTTTGGTATCAAGGTGATGGTGGCCTCGTAGAAGGAGTTTGGGAGTGTTCCTCCCTCTGCTATATTTTGGAAGAGTTTGAGAAGGATAGGTGTTAGCTCTTCTCTAAATGTTTGATAGAATTCGCCTGTGAAGCCATCTGGTCCTGGGCTTTTCTTTGTTGGAAGATTTTTAATCACAGTTTCAATTTCAGTGCTTGTGATTGGTCTGTTCATATTTTCTATTTCTTCCTGATTCAGTCTTGGCAGGTTGTGCATTTCTAAGAATTTGTCCATTTCTTCCAGATTGTCCATTTTATTGGCATAGAGTTGCTTGTAGTAATCTCTCATGATCTCTTTTATTTCTGCAGTGTCAGTTGTTACCTCTCCTTTTTCATTTCTAATTCTATTGATTTGAGTCTTCTCCCTTTTTTTCTTGATGAGTCTGGCTAGTGGTTTATCTATTTTGTTTATCTTCTCAAAGAACCAGCTTTTAGTTTTATTGATCTTTGCTATTGTTTCCTTCATTTCTTTTTCATTTATTTCTGATCTGATTTTTATGATCTCTTTCCTTCTGCTAGCTTTGGGGTTTTTTTGTTCTTCTTTCTCTAATTGCTTGAGGTGCAAGGTTAGGTTGTTTATTCGAGATGTTTCCTGCTTCTTAAGGTGGGCTTGTATTGCTATAAACTTCCCCCTTAGAACTGCTTTTGCTGCATCCCACAGGTTTTGGGTCGTTGTGTCTCCATTGTCATTTGTTTCTAGGTATTTTTTGATTTCCTCTTTGATTTCTTCAGTGATCACTTCATTATTAAGTAGTGTATTGTTTAGCCTCCATGTGTTTGTATTTTTTACAGATCTTTTCCTGTAATTGATATCTAGTCTCATGGCGTTGTGGTCAGAAAAGATACTTGATACAATTTCAATTTTCTTAAATTTACCAAGGCTTGATTTGTGACCCAAGATATGATCTATCCTGGAGAATGTTCCATGAGCACTTGAGAAAAATGTGTATTCTGTTGTTTTTGGATGGAATGTCCTATAAATATCAATTAACTACATCTCGTTTAATGTATCATTTAAAGCTTGTGTTTCCTTATTTATTTTCATTTTGGATGATCTGTCCATTGGTGAAAGTGGGGTGTTAAAGTCCCCTACTATGAATGTGTTACTGTCGATTTCCCCTTTTATGGTTGTCAGTATTTGCCTTATGTATTGAGGTGCACCTATGTTGGGTGCATAAATATTTACAATTGTTATATCTTCCTCTTGGATCGATCCCTTGATCATTATGTAGTGTCCTTCTTTGTCTCTTCTAATAGTCTTTGTTTTAAAGTCTATTTTGTCTGATATGAGAATTGCTACTCCAGCTTTCTTTTGGTTTCCATTTGCATGAAATACCTTTTTCCATCCCCTTACTTTCAGTCTGTATGTGTCTCTAGGTCTGAAGTGGGTCTCTTGTAGACAGCAAATATATGGGTCTTGTTTTTGTATCCATTCAGCCAATCTGTGTCTTTTGGTGGGAGCATTTAGTCCATTTACATTTAAGGTAATTATCGATATGTGTGTTCCTATTCCCATTTTCTTAATTGTTTTGGGTTCGTTATTGTAGGTCCTTTCCTTCTTTTGTGTTTCTTGCCTAGAGAAGTTCCTTTAGCAGTTGTTGTAGAGCTGGTTTGGTGGTGCTGAACTCTCTCAGCTTTTGCTTGTCTGTAAAGGTTTTAATTTCTCCATCAAATCTGAATGAGATCCTTGCTGGGTAGAGTAATCTTGGTTGCAGGTTTTTCTCCTTCAACACTTTCAATATGTCCTGCCACTCCCTTCTGGCTTGCAGAGTTTCTGCTGAAAGATCAGCTGTTAACCTTATGGGGATTCCCTTGTGTGTTATTTGTTGTTTTTCCCTTGCTGCTTTTAATATGTTTTCTTTGTATTTAATTTTTGACAATTTGATTAATATGTGTCTTGGCGTATTTCTCCTTGGATTTATCCTGTATGGGACTCTCTGTGCTTCCTGGACTTGATTAATGATTTCTTTTCCCATATTAGGGAAGTTTTCAACTATAATCTCTTCAAATATTTTCTCAGTCCCTTTCTTTTTCTCTTCTTCTTCTGGAACCCCTATAATTCGAATGTTGGTGCGTTTAATGTTGTCCCAGAGGTCTCTGAGACTGTCCTCAGTTCTTTTCATTCTTTTTTCTTTATTCTGCTCTGCAGTAGTTATTTCCACTATTTTATCTTCCAGGTCACTTATCCGTTCTTCTGCCTCAGTTATTCTGCTATTGATCCCATCTAGAGTACTTTTAATTTCATTTATTGTGTTGTTCATCGTTGCTTGCTTCATCTTTAGTTCTTCTAGGTCCTTGTTAACTGATTCTTGCAATTTGTCCATTCTATTGTCCATTCTATCTCCAAGATTTCGGATCAACCTTACTATCATTATTCTGAATTCTTTTTCAGGTAGACTGCCTATTTCCTCTTCATTTGTTAGGTCTGGTGGGTTTTTATCTTGCTCCTTCATCTGCTGTGTGTTTTTCTGTCTTTTCATTTTGCTTATCTTACTGTGTTTGGGGTCTCCTTTTTTGCAGGCTGAAGGTTCGTAGTTCCTGTTGTTTTTTGTGTCTGTCCCCAGTGGCTAAGGTTGGTTCAGTGGGTTGTGTAGGCTTCCTGGTGGAGGGTACTAGTGCCTGTGTTCTGGTGTATGAGGCTGGATCTTGTCTTTCTGGTGGGCAGGTCCACGTCTGGTGGTGTGTTTTGGGGTGTCTGTAGACTTACTATGATTTTGGGCAGCCTCTCTGCTAATGGGTGGGGTTGTGTTCCTGTCTTGCTAGTTGTTTGGCATAGGATGTCCAGCACTGTAGCTTGCTGGTCGTTGAGTGAAGCTGGGTGCTGGCGTTGAGATGGAGATCTCTCGGAGATTTTTGCTGTTTGATATTATGTGCAGCTGGGAGGCCTCTTGTGGACCAGTGTCCTGAAGTTGGCTCTCCCACCTCAGAGGCACAGCACTGACTCCTGGCTGCAGCACCAAGAGCCTTTCATCCACAGGGCTCCTTAATTTGGGATGATTCGTTGTCTATTCAGGTATTCCACAGATGCAGGGTATATCAAGTTGATTGTGGAGCTTTAATCCGCTGCTTCTGAGGCTGCTGGGAGAGATTTCCCTTTCTCTTCTTTGTTCTGACAGTTCCCAGGGGCTCAGCTTTGGATTTGGCCCCGCCTGTGCGTGTAGGTCGCCGGAGGGCGTCTGTTCTTTGCTCAGACAGGACGAGGTTAAAGGAGCCGCTGATTCGGAGGCTCTGGCTCACCCAGGCCGGGGGTTAGGGAGGGTCACGGAGTGCGGGGCGGGCCTGCAGCGGCAGAGGCCGGCGTGACGCTGCAGCCTGAGGCGCGACGTGCGCTCTCCCGGGGAGCCGTCCCTGGATCCCGGGACCCTGGCAGTGGCGGGCTGCACAGGCTCCCCGGAAGGGCGTGTGGCTAGTGACCTGTGTTCGCACACAGGCCTCCTGGCGGCGGCAGCAGCGGCCTTAGCGTCCCATGTCCGTCTCTGGGCTCCGCACTCTTAGCCGCGGCTCGCGCCCGTCCCTGGAGCTCTCTCAAGCAGCGTTCTTAATCCCCTCTCCTCGTGCACCAGGAAACAAAGAGGGACGTAAAAGTCTCTTGCCTCTTCGTCAGGTCCAGACCCCTCCCCGGACTCTCTCCCGGCCAGCCGCGGCGCACCAACGCCCTGCAGGCTGTGTTCACGCCGCCAACCTCAGTCCTCTCCCGGCGCTCCGACAAAAGCCGGAGCCTCAGCTCCCAGTCCCGCCCGCCCCGGCGGGCGAGCAGACAAGCCTCTCGGCTGGTGAGTTCCGGTCGGCCCGATCCTCTGCGCTGGAATCTGTCCGCTTTGCCCTCCGCACCCCTGTTGCTGTGCTCTCCTCCGCGGCTCCCAAGCTCCCCCACTCCGCCTCCCGAAGTCTCCACCCGCGAAGGGGCTTCCTAGTGTGTGGACACTTTTCCTCCTTCACAGCTCTCTCCCGCTGGTGCAGGACCCGTCCCTATCCTTTTGTCTCTGTTTAGTTTTTTCTTTTGCCCTAACCAGGTACGTGGGGGGTTCCTTGCCTTTTGGGAGGTCTGAGGTCTTCTGCCAGCGTTCAGTAGGTGTTCTGTAGGAGTTGTTCCGCGCGTAGATGTATTTCTGGTGTATCTGTGGAGAGGAAGGTGATCTCCGCGTCTTACTCTTCTGCCATCTTCCCAGAAGTCCAATGTGTTTTCTTAAGGCAATTACTGGCAAAGAGTTTGATAATTTTATGTTTAAAGGTATCTTTTTTCTCAGCCAGGCACCCCACTGCCATCAGGTTTTCTTTCCGAGAGATTTTGTAACTGGTACGTGGTAGCTCATTCTCACTGCCTGCTTCACGTCCACTAGCGGCACACCTTGTTCCGAAATATTGCGAAGTTGAAATGTTTTTATTTAGGCAACTCCTGCAATCAAGGTAATTCACCCCATCTTCAATGAATAAGATGGAAAAGAGCAAGCCAACCTCTGTGACCTTAAACTTTCACTGAAACTTCGAGCCGGGTTAACTCAGCTGGTGAGAGCGGGGTGCTAATGACACCAAGGTCGTGGGCCCTATCCCATTACAGGGCAGTGACACTCAGAGGAAGAGCCCCACTGCCTTGGCACAGACTCCCTGGGACATCTGCTAGCCATTCACAGTGAGGCACAGGAGTGTGGATTTTTTAGTGAATCATGTCGTAACTTAGGGTGTCTCCAACTCGAAGCCAGTTGTGGGATCAAGGAAGAGAGCCAACTGAGGCTGGGAGAGGGGCCCTAGAGTGTCTCAGGCCAGGACACAGTGGTGGAGGATGAGAAAAACTAAATGGGCTTCAGGAAGCGGGTGTTAGTCCAAGCACTGTTTTCAGTGGGTGTGGCACAGAAGACTGGCTGAGCTCAGCCACCAGGAGGGTTCTCAGGCAGAGTCACGGCGTAAGCCAGCGTTAGGCATCTGCCTGGAAGGGACAGGGTCCTCCACATCCGAAAGGGCTCTGGGGCCGGGGTCCGTCGCTGGAAGATGCACGGGCAAGTGCCATAAATGGTTCCCCAGCTGCACTGAGTTCAGAGCTGAGACTCAGCTCTGAAAACCCTGGGCAGAAGCATGACCTCTAGAACTTGGCCAACTGCTCCGTCGGGGAGTGATGCAGGTGAGGAATGGGGCACGTTTGGTGACCTGCACAGTTATCTGCTCAGGTCTTGCGTGTGGATGTGGAAGATAGGCTGTGCTGTGTCTGGGAGCCTGACGTAATCACAAGTTTCACCAGAGGGACAAATAGGAAGGCTGACATACTGTCTTTGTCTGCACTGGCTGGCTTGGGGCCTGGGAGAAATTGAACTGTAGGCCACAAACAAATTCAGCTGTAAGACGCTATGAATGAGGAGACAGAGGACAAAAGAGGGGGTGCTGTGACCAATTATCAAGACTGCACAAACTAGGTGGAGAGAATGTTCTATTGGCAGTAGCATCCTTTTCATCTCTGACATAGCTCCTGAAGGATATACTACATATCTCGTGCAGACTGTTCAGGGGAATTTCTGCAAAGAGGGAAATGTTTGGTTTGGAAGAAAATAATTTCTTTTTCTTTTTTTTTTGTCTCATTAAGAAACTTGTGTTTCAGCTTGTGTTATAGTCATATAATATGTTAGTACAGTAGTACAGCAAAATATATACATCTGTTGGGGGTGCTTGCTCAAGTATTTTTTCCTAATAGAGATGTGTAATCAAAAAAATGTAAATTGATACAGCCACTGTGGAGAACAGTATGGAGGTTCCTT
>NW_020839024.1:0-7706 GCF_003676395.1 Aethalodelphis obliquidens
ACCTGACAGTGCCAGCTTTGCTTGGCACTATGGGCCTCGACCGTGCTGAGACTTAAAGGTACTTCCTATACGGCTCCCGGCATCTCCCCCTTTTTTATTTTTTTAACATGGCAAGATGTAAATTTATTTTGGTTTTATATACACTCTGGAGGGCAGCTTGAATTAATTGAATGATGACTGGAAAAGAAATAAGAAGTAAAATTATAACCACTCCGGCAGCCCCATAATTTATTAAAATATGCATAAAGGAATTACCTTTAAAATAACTTTGTAAATTTTGTAAAAATTTTGCAGCAGCCTTAGAGGGATTTATATTATATTGAGAAGCCGCAATATTATGAATTTGTTTATGTAAATGTTTCAAATTAATTTTTAAATTACTAGAATTCCACACATTTAAAATATGCATCTGAATTTTTTTCCACGAATATTTAGAATGATTTACTTTTAAGGGAGTCACACATATTTAAGAATATTTTTTATGGCATGTTAAAGAAAGACGAATTTTTAAAGCAGTAAGTTTTTGACCAATATGTAAAACTGCTTTTTTAAGAGCATTAACTTTACTTTCTAACTTTTTATTTATTGCTTCCTGAGTTGCTAAAGCCAAGGATATATTTTTTGATAAATTGTTAGCATATTATGCTGTTTGTACTTTTTTTACTAAAGCATATGTTGCAACAGAAAAAGAACTTAATATTTTTATCAGGGCGGAAATTCCCAAAACCAAAGTAGCCACAAATTTTTTTGGCCGTATAAGCTTTTTAACCTGTCTTACAATTTTTGCCCCTATATTTATATACCAAGATTCATTAAGTGCTACTGGCAGCATAATATAAGCTGGTTTTTTTAATACCATTATGGTTGATACATTTATTTTAGGAACAATGCAAGTGGTTAGTATGCATTGCTGACAGGTAATATAAAACCTTATATTATACTGCTTAATTTGTAACTTTTTACTATTATTAGAAAGTAATAAGGAATACGGAGATGACACACAGGTTTGAACATTATATTTTTTTCTTTGGGTAGTGGCTTTAACTAGCGTTATTTTATAAGTGGTTAAGGGCAGTCTCCATAACTGAGATTGATAATAGGTTTTATTTTTATAAACAAAAGTATAAATAGGAGCCACCCATCCATGACTATTCCATCTATTTACCTTTAATGGCTGGGGAATATAGGAATCATTTTATGGATATTTTAAGGCATTTTTCAAATATGTTTTATAATCTTCATTAAAACCATTATCAGGATTTTTAATACTTCAATTGGAAATATAATATTTAGTTCCAGGAATGAATATTTTATTTTTTTTATTATACATACAATATATCCATGAAGGATATCCAGTTTTAATATTTTTTTAAGTCCATTTAATTGTAGCCTTCCCCGCAGCCTCATTACAATTATTATATTTAGGAGGATGAATATCTTTAGCTGGATATTTATTAGCATAAACTTGATGTTGTCCTACAACCTTTCCTAGCAATGACCATAAGTATTTTGTAGTTTTATCTTTTCCTTTTGACCTTTTAGGGGAATTTGTTAAAAAACCCGTATTAACTACTGACAAACACCCATTCTTAGCTTGGCCACTCTCCAGTACCCCTGAGCCAAGAAAAAAGCATATTGGAGGAAAATCAATCTGACCTGTAAATGAGTAATTAAAATTAATTACAAATTGTTTATAGCCCTGTATTTCTCGAATGCCATCGGTCAATTCAGGAAGTGAGGAAGTTACTGGAATAATAGAATTTCTTCAAGTACATGCATGTAAAATTGGAGGATCTGGAAAATAAGCCCCATACGTACCATTGGCACTTACCTGAACCGAAAGCAAACTAAGCATAGCCACAAAAAAATTAGCAGTCGTTAAAGGCAATCCTTGAGCATTCACAGCATTTTTAGCATTCAGGCAAAGCCTTTTAATTGCCCCCCAGGTTATTGGAGCCGCTTTAGTGGTGGAGACAGCGTACCTTCTCTTTCGTGAACGGGGAGGCAATGAAGGCTTTCTCTCTGAAAATTCTGGAGAAGCTTGTACTTCTTTATTACAAGATGATATAAGTAACAGTTGTTTTATTTGGGGGACTAACGTCGCATTTACAAGACTATCTGGTTTTACTTTCTGTGGATGTGGCTTCGCCATTTCGGCAGTGAAATTTTTTTTTTAAAAGACGCTTCGATAAGTTCCCCACCTTAGGGTGTCTGATTAATCGATCAGGAATCCAAATTGGTGAATTAAAATTCTGGGGAAAAATACAAGCGTATTCTTTACCACTAGTTAATAATGTATCTGGCCCGTTCCATTTTCCTGTTAAAACATCCTTCCATAATACCTTTGGTTTTATATTTTCTTTATTTATTTCCCAATGTCTCAACATAGGAGTTCTTTTTTTATTATTTATATTTAAGTAATTTAATACAAACATAGAATGATTAAGTAAATGATGAGGAGAAAAATATTTTAAATCTTTATATTGCAATTTATAAATTATATTTTTTAATATCTGATTAGTTTTTTTAATTATAGCTTGTCCTTGTGGATTATAAGGAATTCCTGTACTATGGGCTATGCCAAACTGTTGGCATAATTGCTGAAAAGATTTAGAAACATAAGCAGGGCCATTATCAGTTTTTAACTTTTGGGGAATTCCCAAATAACTAAAACAAAACATCAAGTGCTGGCACACATCCTTAAAGGCCTTTCCGGTCCTAGCTGAGGCTACAATTACATGTGAAAAGGTATTTACACAGACATGTACATAGGACAGCTTTCCAAAACTAGGTACATGAGTCACATCCATTTGCCACAGATTATTAGCTCGCAAACCTTGAGGATTTACTCCTTGCTGAGGTACATTAGTTTGTGTAGGGCACACAGAGCAATTTTTTACTATTTTTTTTGCTGCTTCTCTGGTTAGGCTAAACTGATATCTTAAGGCATTAGCATTTTGATGATGCAGCTGATGAGATTTTATTGCTTTTTGTACTTTATTTTTATCTACCATAAAAATTTTAGTCAGGGCATCAGCAGAGGCATTGCCCTCTGCTAAAGGCCCTGGCAATTCAGAGTGAGCTCTAATGTGGCCTATATAATAAGGCTGTGTTCTTTTCCATATACTTTTTTGTAATCTCTTAAGCAACTTAATTATTGTACTCTTATTTTCAGGAAAGGCTGCTGTTTTTATTGCTGGAAATAATTTAACTATATATAAGGAATCAGTATATAAATTAATTTTTTTATTCCTGGTTAATTTTATTACTTTTATAACTGCCATAATTTCTGATTGTTGTGCTGAGCAATTTTCTGTATTTAATACTTTTTTTTCATTATTAATAATATAGGCTGCCCTCCCTGAGGAGGATCCATTAGTAAATACCAATATGGCCTCTTCCAAAGGTTTTATTTTGTAATATGTAGGAAAAACCACCATATGTTCCTTAAAAAACTGTAACAATACACTTTTAGGCAAATGAAATAAAATTTGACCTCCAAAGGAGGCTAGGGCTATTTTTAATGAATTTTTTAACAACAGCAAGGCCTTTAATTGATTTTTATTATAAGGTATAATTATGTTATCCATATTTTTTTCAAATAATTTTTTACTTTTTTTTCTACCTTTAATAATTAATAAACTAACCATAAGAGGATATGAGGCAACAATTTTTTTTGGACTAGCAGCCAAATGTATTCATTTTAATGGTCCATTTTGCCATAATAATTCTGTAGGAATAACTGGAGTTTTTAAAATAATTAAATCCCAAGGTTTAGTATAATCTTTTAATAAAAACATTTTTTAAAGCTTTTTTTATTTTTTTTATGGCTTGTTTTCCTTCTGCAGTTAACTTTCTAGGGGATAAGGGATTAGAATCTCCTTGTAATATCAAAAACAAAGGTTTTAATTCCACAGTAGTAATTTTTAACAAAGGCCTTATCCAATTTATATCTTCTAAAAACTTTTGAAAATTATTTAAAGTAACCAAATGATCAGTTTTTAGCTGAAAAGGTATATGCTGAATGGAAAATTCCTGTATTAATCTGCCCAAATAATTATAAGGAGGCTCAGTTTGAATTTTCTCTGGAGCAACTTTTAATCCATACTCCTGTAAAGCTTCCATTATATCCTGCAATGCCTGATGTAAGTAGGCCTTATCTTTATGGGCCAATAATATATTATCCATATAATGTATTAAATATATTTTTTTATATTTTTGTCTTATATTACATATGGCTTGGTCTACATATTTCTGACATAAGGTAGGGCTATTTTTTATGCCCTGCGGCAAAACTTTCCACTGATATTGTTGGTATGGTCTGGTAAAATTAGGAGAGGGCACACTAAACGCAAACCTCTTTCTGTCCTCTTTATGTAAGGGGATCGTAAAAAAGCAATCTTGCAAGTCTATAACTATAATAGCATAATTTTCAGGGATGGCTACTGGAGAGGGAAGTCCAGGCTGTAAAGCCCCCATTGTTTCCATGGTTTTATTTATTGCTTTAAGATCTTGTAATAATCTTTATTTTCCCAATTTTTTTTTTATAACAAATATAGGAGTATTCCAAGGACTATTAGAGGGTTTAATATGTCCTGCCAATAATTGCTGTTTCACTAATTCTTTTGCAGCTGCTAATTTTTTAAAAGTTAGGGGCCATTGTTCTACCCATATAGGTTCCTTTGAAAGCCACACTATAGGGTCAGCTGCTTTTAAAACAATGGCCCCCGTTATAAATTTGGATAGCCCACTCCATGTTTATCATTTTTGGGCTTAGCAACCACAGGATATAATCTTTCCTTCTGATTTTTTCCTAAACCTTTATTTGGGTCATATCCCATTTTTAACATTTGTGAGGAGACCCAGTCATCTGGACTATACAGGAGCATTCCCATTTGCGTAAGTATGTCTCTGCCCCAAAGGGAAATTGGCAGGCCAGGTATTACATAAGGACAAAAGGAGCCTGCTTGTCTATTGGTAGTATTCTCCCAAGTTAAAATCTGGGCACTCTTAGCTACTGCTGGAGCAGTTCCCAGACCTGTTAACATATTGTCAGCATGTTGGGTGGGCCAGCTGCTAGGCCAATCTTTTCCTGCTATGCAGGAAGCATTTGCACCTGTATCTAGTAAACCTTGAATATTTTTTTTATTAATTTTTAAAGGTCTACTTTTGCTAATTTCTTGAACCCAAAATGCCATATCACTGGAACCAAATCCTTTTTCATTCCTAGCTTCTTGAATTACATTCTTTCCTGTCTTATAATATGGTAGCAATAACAATTGGGCTATTTTTTGTTCTACATATATTTGTTGTGTCTTGTTAGAGGGAGCCACCATTATCTGAATTTCTCCTGTATAATCAGAATCAATTACTCCAGGCAAAATGGTTAAGCCAGATAAGGAAGTTGAACTCCTACCAATAATTAAACCCATTACTCCTGGGGGCAATGGACCTTTAATCCCAGTTGGTATTTTTATGACTGGAGAGTCAGGAGTTAGTATTGTTGCCGAGGCGGCACAGAGGTCCAATCCTGCGCTGCCTGGGGTGGCCCTGAACAATTCATTGATTCCCCTGAGGGAAGAAAGGGATTGAGCGTCTGGTGAATTGCCCCTATTGTTTGTTGGGCCCGGGGTTGGGCCCGAAGTAAGTTTCCCGAATTAGTTCCAGCAGGTGTATCTGGAAAAACAGGTGCAGGAAATATTGGCATTTGAGCTCCAGCCTGAGGCACTGTAGAAACCCCATTAGGGGGAAGAATGTGTCCGTCCTTGTGATATTTACTCTTACACAATTTAGTCCAATGATTTCCTTTCCCACATCTTTGGCAAGGAGTCTTTGGGACCCCAACATTACCAGGAGATATCATTCTAATAGGACCTGCTGGAGGTATATTTTTATTAGGACATTCTTTACTAAAATGACCTGCGCCTCCACAAGCAAAACAATTATTTCCTTTTGGTCCCCTAGGGTTTTTTGTTTTTTGAACCATATTCATCATACATTGAGGAAGTGTTTCTCCCTTAAGAGCGGCTGCCAAAGCAATCCCTTGCATATAAGAGGGACCCACGTCAGAACATTGTTTAATAAAATCTAAGATGCTACCAGTTTTTTTAATTGGCCGAATCAAGTTTTGACAAACAGGATTGGCATTTTCAAAGGCCAATTGTTTAGCTAATATATTAGCTGCATCCTCATCAGTTATTACCCTTTTTATCTCTATTAGCAAGCGAGAAACAAAATCCTCATATGACTCCTCAGGCTTTTGTCTTAAATCTGTCAAAGTGGAGGCCTTCCCTGGAGTCAAAGGCAAAGACTTCCAGGCATTTATAGCACATGTAGTTACCTGCCATAAGGCTTCCTTTCCCATATGCATCTGCTGTTGAGCTGTATCATATTCTCCCTGGCCCAATAACATATCTTTAGTAATATTAAATTTATCCCTCTTCTTATTTAAAACATGTTGTTTATCTACCCATTCTTCATATTCTGTTTTCCAAAGCAGATATTGCCCTCCAGACAAACAAGCCTTTGCAACCTGAATCCAGTCATATGGAGTCATCCATTTATTTGCCAAGGCGTTTATAAAAGTCATAGTATAAGGCGCCAATGGTCCATAATTTACACAAGCCTTTTTAAGTTCTTTTAAAAGTTTTAAAGGCAAAGGATCCCAATATGGCTCATCATCAAAATCATCCTCAAAAATAACCGGAAAGCAGGCTGCAAAAGCATAATCATTATCTTCATTATTTATTCTCCTATGCCTTTTATATTCGCCTTGACCTTTATTAAAAGGTGGTGGAGGTGGTAGGCCACGCGAAAGGTCCTTGGTATTTGAACGCCCTGACCTTTGTAAAGGGAGAAATGAAGAACGTAAAGGTGCTGGTGGGGCGGTCGGTAGACGACCCAAAGGGCGTATATCCTGTAAGTTAGGCCTACTTTTTTTAGTTTCTTGTAATGCAAAAGCACCATGGGGTTCATATTTCCTTCTTTTATAATTATAGGCAGCAGCATCTAAATCATCCTGATCTGCAGGAGACAATTGATCATCAAAAGGAGGTGAATCATCATCCTCCTCTGAATTATTATTATTAAGGTTACAATTTTTTAAAGCTGCAGCCAAAACTTCAGTTTCTTTTGATGTTTTTGGGGAAAGTAACGGAGTACATTCATTTATCGCTTCTGCAGGATATTTATATGAATTTTTTTGACCTTCAGGCAAAGGAGCAATGCTCTCTCTTATAAGGTTCCATAAAGTAAAAGTATCTACTGGAACCTTCTCAGGTCCATGCTGGCTGTAATAATCTTGCAAAGTTTGCCCCACCTTTTGCCAGGTTTCTATATTAACTGTTCCTTGTTCTGGAAACCATGGGCATTGCTCCTGTACGAATTGAAAAAACTGAGTTAATTGCTTATTAGTTACCTTAATTTCTCTTCCATTTATCATATGTTTAACTATATCAATGAATAAGAGCCTCTCTTTGGACTCAGCATGTCCCATTTTGACACCGCCTTACTCACCTCCCTAACCAGTATTCCTTAACTGGGGGTCTGCAGCACCCTACGGTGAGACTCCTATCCGTCTGAGAAAGAAATAATACTTACCCCTTCAAGTCCCTGTTCGGGCGCCACTTGCCGGGGACCAGCCCCAGCTGGACAGGTTTCACCCAAAGGGGAGACGGAGTCGGCGTGGACAGAGCACAAGACACCTC
>NW_020839025.1:0-7705 GCF_003676395.1 Aethalodelphis obliquidens
ACCTGACAGTGCCAGCTTTGCTTGGCACTATGGGCCTCGACCGTGCTGAGACTTAAAGGTACTTCCTATACGGCTCCCGGCATCTCCCCCTTTTTTATTTTTTTAACATGGCAAGATGTAAATTTATTTTGGTTTTATATACACTCTGGAGGGCAGCTTGAATTAATTGAATGATGACTGGAAAAGAAATAAGAAGTAAAATTATAACCACTCCGGCAGCCCCATAATTTATTAAAATATGCATAAAGGAATTACCTTTAAAATAACTTTGTAAATTTTGTAAAAATTTTGCAGCAGCCTTAGAGGGATTTATATTATATTGAGAAGCCGCAATATTATGAATTTGTTTATGTAAATGTTTCAAATTAATTTTTAAATTACTAGAATTCCACACATTTAAAATATGCATCTGAATTTTTTTCCACGAATATTTAGAATGATTTAGTTTTAAGGGAGTCACACATATTTAAGAATATTTTTTATGGCATGTTAAAGAAAGACGAATTTTTAAAGCAGTAAGTTTTTGACCAATATGTAAAACTGCTTTTTTAAGAGCATTAACTTTACTTTCTAACTTTTTATTTATTGCTTCCTGAGTTGCTAAAGCCAAGGATATATTTTTTGATAAATTGTTAGCATATTATGCTGTTTGTACTTTTTTTACTAAAGCATATGTTGCAACAGAAAAAGAACTTAATATTTTTATCAGGGCGGAAATTCCCAAAACCAAAGTAGCCACAAATTTTTTTGGCCGTATAAGCTTTTTAACCTGTCTTACAATTTTTGCCCCTATATTTATATACCAAGATTCATTAAGTGCTACTGGCAGCATAATATAAGCTGGTTTTTTTAATACCATTATGGTTGATACATTTATTTTAGGAACAATGCAAGTGGTTAGTATGCATTGCTGACAGGTAATATAAAACCTTATATTATACTGCTTAATTTGTAACTTTTTACTATTATTAGAAAGTAATAAGGAATACGGAGATGACACACAGGTTTGAACATTATATTTTTTTCTTTGGGTAGTGGCTTTAACTAGCGTTATTTTATAAGTGGTTAAGGGCAGTCTCCATAACTGAGATTGATAATAGGTTTTATTTTTATAAACAAAAGTATAAATAGGAGCCACCCATCCATGACTATTCCATCTATTTACCTTTAATGGCTGGGGAATATAGGAATCATTTTATGGATATTTTAAGGCATTTTTCAAATATGTTTTATAATCTTCATTAAAACCATTATCAGGATTTTTAATACTTCAATTGGAAATATAATATTTAGTTCCAGGAATGAATATTTTATTTTTTTTATTATACATACAATATATCCATGAAGGATATCCAGTTTTAATATTTTTTTAAGTCCATTTAATTGTAGCCTTCCCCGCAGCCTCATTACAATTATTATATTTAGGAGGATGAATATCTTTAGCTGGATATTTATTAGCATAAACTTGATGTTGTCCTACAACCTTTCCTAGCAATGACCATAAGTATTTTGTAGTTTTATCTTTTCCTTTTGACCTTTTAGGGGAATTTGTTAAAAAACCCGTATTAACTACTGACAAACACCCATTCTTAGCTTGGCCACTCTCCAGTACCCCTGAGCCAAGAAAAAAGCATATTGGAGGAAAATCAATCTGACCTGTAAATGAGTAATTAAAATTAATTACAAATTGTTTATAGCCCTGTATTTCTCGAATGCCATCGGTCAATTCAGGAAGTGAGGAAGTTACTGGAATAATAGAATTTCTTCAAGTACATGCATGTAAAATTGGAGGATCTGGAAAATAAGCCCAATACGTACCATTGGCACTTACCTGAACCGAAAGCAAACTAAGCATAGCCACAAAAAAATTAGCAGTCGTTAAAGGCAATCCTTGAGCATTCACAGCATTTTTAGCATTCAGGCAAAGCCTTTTAATTGCCCCCCAGGTTATTGGAGCCGCTTTAGTGGTGGAGACAGCGTACCTTCTCTTTCGTGAACGGGGAGGCAATGAAGGCTTTCTCTCTGAAAATTCTGGAGAAGCTTGTACTTCTTTATTACAAGATGATATAAGTAACAGTTGTTTTATTTGGGGGACTAACGTCGCATTTACAAGACTATCTGGTTTTACTTTCTGTGGATGTGGCTTCGCCATTTCGGCAGTGAAATTTTTTTTTTAAAAGACGCTTCGATAAGTTCCCCACCTTAGGGTGTCTGATTAATCGATCAGGAATCCAAATTGGTGAATTAAAATTCTGGGGAAAAATACAAGCGTATTCTTTACCACTAGTTAATAATGTATCTGGCCCGTTCCATTTTCCTGTTAAAACATCCTTCCATAATACCTTTGGTTTTATATTTTCTTTATTTATTTCCCAATGTCTCATCATAGGAGTTCTTTTTTTATTATTTATATTTAAGTAATTTAATACAAACATAGAATGATTAAGTAAATGATGAGGAGAAAAATATTTTAAATCTTTATATTGCAATTTATAAATTATATTTTTTAATATCTGATTAGTTTTTTTAATTATAGCTTGTCCTTGTGGATTATAAGGAATTCCTGTACTATGGGCTATGCCAAACTGTTGGCATAATTGCTGAAAAGATTTAGAAACATAAGCAGGGCCATTATCAGTTTTTAACTTTTGGGGAATTCCCAAATAACTAAAACAAAACATCAAGTGCTGGCACACATCCTTAAAGGCCTTTCCGGTCCTAGCTGAGGCTACAATTACATGTGAAAAGGTATTTACACAGACATGTACATAGGACAGCTTTCCAAAACTAGGTACATGAGTCACATCCATTTGCCACAGATTATTAGCTCGCAAACCTTGAGGATTTACTCCTTGCTGAGGTACATTAGTTTGTGTAGGGCACACAGAACAATTTTTTACTATTTTTTTTGCTGCTTCTCTGGTTAGGCTAAACTGATATCTTAAGGCATTAGCATTTTGATGATGCAGCTGATGAGATTTTATTGCTTTTTGTACTTTATTTTTATCTACCATAAAAATTTTAGTCAGGGCATCAGCAGAGGCATTGCCCTCTGCTAAAGGCCCTGGCAATTCAGAGTGAGCTCTAATGTGGCCTATATAATAAGGCTGTGTTCTTTTCCATATACTTTTTTGTAATCTCTTAAGCAACTTAATTATTGTACTCTTATTTTCAGGAAAGGCTGCTGTTTTTATTGCTGGAAATAATTTAACTATATATAAGGAATCAGTATATAAATTAATTTTTTTATTCCTGGTTAATTTTATTACTTTTATAACTGCCATAATTTCTGATTGTTGTGCTGAGCAATTTTCTGTATTTAATACTTTTTTTTCATTATTAATAATATAGGCTGCCCTCCCTGAGGAGGATCCATTAGTAAATACCAATATGGCCTCTTCCAAAGGTTTTATTTTGTAATATGTAGGAAAAACCACCATATGTTCCTTAAAAAACTGTAACAATACACTTTTAGGCAAATGAAATAAAATTTGACCTCCAAAGGAGGCTAGGGCTATTTTTAATGAATTTTTTAACAACAGCAAGGCCTTTAATTGATTTTTATTATAAGGTATAATTATGTTATCCATATTTTTTTCAAATAATTTTTTACTTTTTTTTCTACCTTTAATAATTAATAAACTAACCATAAGAGGATATGAGGCAACAATTTTTTTTGGACTAGCAGCCAAATGTATTCATTTTAATGGTCCATTTTGCCATAATAATTCTGTAGGAATAACTGGAGTTTTTAAAATAATTAAATCCCAAGGTTTAGTATAATCTTTTAATAAAAACATTTTTTAAAGCTTTTTTTATTTTTTTTATGGCTTGTTTTCCTTCTGCAGTTAACTTTCTAGGGGATAAGGGATTAGAATCTCCTTGTAATATCAAAAACAAAGGTTTTAATTCCACAGTAGTAATTTTTAACAAAGGCCTTATCCAATTTATATCTTCTAAAAACTTTTGAAAATTATTTAAAGTAACCAAATGATCAGTTTTTAGCTGAAAAGGTATATGCTGAATGGAAAATTCCTGTATTAATCTGCCCAAATAATTATAAGGAGGCTCAGTTTGAATTTTCTCTGGAGCAACTTTTAATCCATACTCCTGTAAAGCTTCCATTATATCCTGCAATGCCTGATGTAAGTAGGCCTTATCTTTATGGGCCAATAATATATTATCCATATAATGTATTAAATATATTTTTTTATATTTTTGTCTTATATTACATATGGCTTGGTCTACATATTTCTGACATAAGGTAGGGCTATTTTTTATGCCCTGCGGCAAAACTTTCCACTGATATTGTTGGTATGGTCTGGTAAAATTAGGAGAGGGCACACTAAACGCAAACCTCTTTCTGTCCTCTTTATGTAAGGGGATCGTAAAAAAGCAATCTTGCAAGTCTATAACTATAATAGCATAATTTTCAGGGATGGCTACTGGAGAGGGAAGTCCAGGCTGTAAAGCCCCCATTGTTTCCATGGTTTTATTTATTGCTTTAAGATCTTGTAATAATCTTTATTTTCCCAATTTTTTTTTATAACAAATATAGGAGTATTCCAAGGACTATTAGAGGGTTTAATATGTCCTGCCAATAATTGCTGTTTCACTAATTCTTTTGCAGCTGCTAATTTTTTAAAAGTTAGGGGCCATTGTTCTACCCATATAGGTTCCTTTGAAAGCCACACTATAGGGTCAGCTGCTTTTAAAACAATGGCCCCCGTTATAAATTTGGATAGCCCACTCCATGTTTATCATTTTTGGGCTTAGCAACCACAGGATATAATCTTTTCTTCTGATTTTTTCCTAAACCTTTATTTGGGTCATATCCCATTTTTAACATTTGTGAGGAGACCCAGTCATCTGGACTATACAGGAGCATTCCCATTTGCGTAAGTATGTCTCTGCCCCAAAGGGAAATTGGCAGGCCAGGTATTACATAAGGACAAAAGGAGCCTGCTTGTCTATTGGTAGTATTCTCCCAAGTTAAAATCTGGGCACTCTTAGCTACTGCTGGAGCAGTTCCCAGACCTGTTAACATATTGTCAGCATGTTGGGTGGGCCAGCTGCTAGGCCAATCTTTTCCTGCTATGCAGGAAGCATTTGCACCTGTATCTAGTAAACCTTGAATATTTTTTTTATTAATTTTTAAAGGTCTACTTTTGCTAATTTCTTGAACCCAAAATGCCATATCACTGGAACCAAATCCTTTTTCATTCCTAGCTTCTTGAATTACATTCTTTCCTGTCTTATAATATGGTAGCAATAACAATTGGGCTATTTTTTGTTCTACATATATTTGTTGTGTCTTGTTAGAGGGAGCCACCATTATCTGAATTTCTCCTGTATAATCAGAATCAATTACTCCAGGCAAAATGGTTAAGCCAGATAAGGAAGTTGAACTCCTACCAATAATTAAACCCATTACTCCTGGGGGCAATGGACCTTTAATCCCAGTTGGTATTTTTATGACTGGAGAGTCAGGAGTTAGTATTGTTGCGGAGGCGGCACAGAGGTCCAATCCTGCGCTGCCTGGGGTGGCCCTGAACAATTCATTGATTCCCCTGAGGGAAGAAAGGGATTGAGCGTCTGGTGAATTGCCCCTATTGTTTGTTGGGCCCGGGGTTGGGCCCGAAGTAAGTTTCCCGAATTAGTTCCAGCAGGTGTATCTGGAAAAACAGGTGCAGGAAATATTGGCATTTGAGCTCCAGCCTGAGGCACTGTAGAAACCCCATTAGGGGGAAGAATGTGTCCGTCCTTGTGATATTTACTCTTACACAATTTAGTCCAATGATTTCCTTTCCCACATCTTTGGCAAGGAGTCTTTGGGACCCCAACATTACCAGGAGATATCATTCTAATAGGACCTGCTGGAGGTATATTTTTATTAGGACATTCTTTACTAAAATGACCTGCGCCTCCACAAGCAAAACAATTATTTCCTTTTGGTCCCCTAGGGTTTTTTGTTTTTTGAACCATATTCATCATACATTGAGGAAGTGTTTCTCCCTTAAGAGCGGCTGCCAAAGCAATCCCTTGCATATAAGAGGGACCCACGTCAGAACATTGTTTAATAAAATCTAAGATGCTACCAGTTTTTTTAATTGGCCGAATCAAGTTTTGACAAACAGGATTGGCATTTTCAAAGGCCAATTGTTTAGCTAATATATTAGCTGCATCCTCATCAGTTATTACCCTTTTTATCTCTATTAGCAAGCGAGAAACAAAATCCTCATATGGCTCCTCAGGCTTTTGTCTTAAATCTGTCAAAGTGGAGGCCTTCCCTGGAGTCAAAGGCAAAGACTTCCAGGCATTTATAGCACATGTAGTTACCTGCCATAAGGCTTCCTTTCCCATATGCATCTGCTGTTGAGCTATATCATATTCTCCCTGGCCCAATAACATATCTTTAGTAATATTAAATTTATCCCTCTTCTTATTTAAAACATGTTGTTTATCTACCCATTCTTCATATTCTGTTTTCCAAAGCAGATATTGCCCTCCAGACAAACAAGCCTTTGCAACCTGAATCCAGTCATATGGAGTCATCCATTTATTTGCCAAGGCGTTTATAAAAGTCATAGTATAAGGCGCCAATGGTCCATAATTTACACAAGCCTTTTTAAGTTCTTTTAAAAGTTTTAAAGGCAAAGGATCCCAATATGGCTCATCATCAAAATCATCCTCAAAAATAACCGGAAAGCAGGCTGCAAAAGCATAATCATTATCTTCATTATTTATTCTCCTATGCC
This sequence comes from Aethalodelphis obliquidens, assembly GCF_003676395.1. Lineage (NCBI taxonomy): Eukaryota > Metazoa > Chordata > Mammalia > Artiodactyla > Delphinidae > Aethalodelphis > Aethalodelphis obliquidens. Next base: position 6,759 of record NW_020839025.1, read on the forward strand.
TTTTATATTCGCCTTGACCTTTATTAAAAGGTGGTGGAGGTGGTAGGCCACGCGAAAGGTCCTTGGTATTTGAACGCCCTGACCTTTGTAAAGGGAGAAATGAAGAACGTAAAGGTGCTGGTGGGGCGGTCGGTAGACGACCCAAAGGGCGTATATCCTGTAAGTTAGGCCTACTTTTTTTAGTTTCTTGTAATGCAAAAGCACCATGGGGTTCATATTTCCTTCTTTTATAATTATAGGCAGCAGCATCTAAATCATCCTGATCTGCAGGAGACAATTGATCATCAAAAGGAGGTGAATCATCATCCTCCTCTGAATTATTATTATTAAGGTTACAATTTTTTAAAGCTGCAGCCAAAACTTCAGTTTCTTTTGATGTTTTTGGGGAAAGTAACGGAGTACATTCATTTATCGCTTCTGCAGGATATTTATATGAATTTTTTTGACCTTCAGGCAAAGGAGCAATGCTCTCTCTTATAAGGTTCCATAAAGTAAAAGTATCTACTGGAACCTTCTCAGGTCCATGCTGGCTGTAATAATCTTGCAAAGTTTGCCCCACCTTTTGCCAGGTTTCTATATTAACTGTTCCTTGTTCTGGAAACCATGGGCATTGCTCCTGTACGAATTGAAAAAACTGAGTTAATTGCTTATTAGTTACCTTAATTTCTCTTCCATTTATCATATGTTTAACTATATCAATGAATAAGAGCCTCTCTTTGGACTCAGCATGTCCCATTTTGACACCGCCTTACTCACCTCCCTAACCAGTATTCCTTAACTGGGGGTCTGCAGCACCCTACGGTGAGACTCCTATCCGTCTGAGAAAGAAATAATACTTACCCCTTCAAGTCCCTGTTCGGGCGCCACTTGCCGGGGACCAGCCCCAGCTGGACAGGTTTCACCCAAAGGGGAGACGGAGTCGGCGTGGACAGAGCACAAGACACCTC
>NW_020839026.1:0-7695 GCF_003676395.1 Aethalodelphis obliquidens
AAACTCTTAGAGGAAAACATAGGCAGAACACTCTATGACATAAATCACAGCAAGATTCTTTCTGACCCACCTCCTAGAGTAATGGAAATAAAAACAAGAGTAAACAAATGGGACCTAATGAAACTTAAAAGCTTTTGCGCAGCAAAGGAAACCATAAAGAAGACCAAAAGACAACCCTCAGAATGGGAGAAAATATTTGCAAATGAAGCAACTGACAAAGGATTGATCTCCAAAATTTACAAGCAGCTCATGCAGCTTAATAACAAAAAAACAAACAACCCAATCCAAAAATGGGCAGAAGACCTAAATAGACATTTCTCCAAAGAAGATATACAGAGTGCCAACAAACACATGAGAGAATGCTCAACATCACTAATCATGAGAGAAATGCAAATCAAAACTACAATGAGATATCATCTCACACCAGTCAGAATGGCTATCATCAAAAAATCTAGAAACAATAAATGCTGGGGAGGGTGTGGAGAAAAGGGAACCCTCTTACACTGTTGGTGGGAATGTAAATTGATACAGCCACTGTGGAGAACAGTATGGAGGTTCCTTAAAAAGCTACAAATAGAACTACCATATGACCCAGCAATCCCACTACTGGGCATATACCCTGAGAAAACCATAATTCAAAAAGAGTCATGTACCAAAATGTTCATTGCAGCTCTATTTACAATAGCCCAGAGATGGAAACAACCTAAGTGTCCATCATCGGATGAATGGATAAAGAAGATGTGGCACATATATACAATGGAATATTACTCAGCCATAAAAAGAGACGAAATTGAGCTATTTGTAATGAGGTGGATAGACCTAGAGTCTGTCATACAGAGTGAAGTAAGTCAGAAAGAGAGAGACAAATACCGTATGCTAACACATATATATGGAATTTAAAAAAAAAAATGTCATGAAAAACCTAGGGGTGAAACAGGAATAAAGACACAGACTTACTAGAGAATGGACTTGAGGCTATGGGGAGGGGGAAGTGTAAACGGTGACAAAGCGATAAAGAGGCATGGACATATATACACTACCAAACGTAAGGTAGATAGCTAGTGGGAAGCAGCCGCATAGCACAGGGAGATCAGCTCGGTGCTTTGTGACCGCCTGGAGGGGTGGGATAGGGAGGGTGGGAGGGAGGGAGACGCAAGCGGGAAGAGATATGGGAATATATGTATATATATATAACTGATTCATTTTGTTGTGAAGCTGAAACTAACATACCATTGTAAAGCAATTATACTCCAATAAAGATGTTAAAAAAAAAAAAAAAGGAGCTCAGTAAAAAGGAAGGAAATCGAGAGGCGGAAGATGGCGGAAGAGTAAGACGCGGAGATCACCTTCCTCCCCACAGATACACCAGAAATACATCTACACGTGGAACAACTCCTACAGAACACCTACTGAAGGCTGGCAGAAGACCTCAGACCTCCCAAAAGGCAAGAAACTCCCCATGTATCTGGGTAGGGCAAAAGAAAAAACAGAGACAAAAGAATAGGGACGGCACCTGCACCAGTGGGAGGGAGCTGTGAAGGAGGAAAAGTTTCCACACTCTAGGAAGCCCCTTCGCGGGCGGAGACTGCGGGAGGCGGAGGGGGGAGCTTCGAAGCTGCGGAGGAGTGCACAGCAACGGGTGCGGAGGGCAAAGCGGGGAGATTCCCGCACAGAGGATCAGTGCCGACCGGCACTCACCAGCTCGAGAGGCTTGTCTGCTCACCCGCCGGGGCGGGCGGGGCTGCGAGCTGAGGCCGGAGCGCAGGGAGAGGACTGGGGTTGGCGGCTTGAACACAGCCTGAAGGGGTTAGTGCACCACAGCTAGCCGGGAGGGATTCCGGGGAAAACCCTGCACCTGCAGAAGAGGCAGGAGACTTTTCCTTCCCTCTTTGTTTCCTGGGGCGTGAGGAGAGGGGTTTAAGAACGCTGCTTAAAGGAACTCCAGAGACGGGCGCGAGCCGCGGCTGAAAGCGCGGACCCCAGAGACGGGCGCGAGCCGCGGCTGAAAGCGCGGAATCCAGAGACGGGCGCGAGCCGCGGCTGAAAGCGCGGAATCCAGAGGCGGGCGCAAGCCGCGGCTGAAAGCGCGGACCCCAGAGGCGGGCGGGAGAAGTTAGGGCTGCTGCTGCCGCCACCGAGGGGCCTGTGTGCGAGCACGGGTCACTCTCCACACCCCTCTTCCGCGGAGCCTGTGCAGCCCGCCACTGCCGGGTTCCCGGGATCCAGGGACAACTTCCCCGGGAGAGCGCACAGCGCGCCTCAGGCTGGTGCAAAGTCACGCCGGCCTTTGCCACCGCAGGCCCGCCCCGCACTCTGTGCCCCTCCGTCCCCGCCGGCCTGAGTGCGCCAGAGCCCCCAATCAGCGGCTCTTTTAACCCCATCCTGTCTGAGCAAAAGACAGACGCCCTCCAGCGATCTACACGCAGAGGCAGGGCCAAATCCAAAGCTTAGCCCTGGGAGCTGTGAGAACAAAGAAGAGAAAGGGAAATCTCTCCCAGCAGCCTCAGAAGCAGCGGATTAAAGCTCCACAATCAACTTGATGTACCCTGCATCTGTGGAATACCTGAATAGACAACCAATCATCCCAAATTAAGGAAGTGGACTTTAGGAGCAAGATCTATGATTTTTTCCCCTTTCCTCTTTTTGTGAATGTGTATGTGTATGCTTCTGTGTGAGATCTTGTCTGTATAGTCTTGCTTCCACCATTTGTCCTAGGGTTCTATCCGTCCATGTTTTTTTTTTTTAATTTTTTTTTCTTAATAATTAATTTTAAAAACCTTATTATACTTTACCTTCGTTCTTTCTTTCTTTCTTTCTGTCCTTCCTTCCCTCCTTTAGACAACGAATCATCCCAAATTGAGGAGGTGGTCTCTGACAGCAAGATTTAGGATTTTTCCCCATTTACCTCTTTTAGTGAGGGTGTATGTGTATGCTTCTGTGTAAGATTTTGTCGGTATAGCTTTGCTTCCAACATTTGTCCTAAGGTTCTTTCCGTCCCTTTTTTTTTTTTTTCTTCTAAATAAGAATTTTTTAATTCAATAACTTTATTATACTTTATTTTATTTTTACTGTATCTTCTTTCTTTCTGTCTTTTTTCCTTCTTTCCCTCCTTCCTTCCTTCCTCCCTCCCTCCCTCCTTTCTTTCCTTCTTGCCTTCTTTCCTTCTTTGCTTCTTTCTTTCTTTCTTCCTTCCTTCCGACCCTCCTTTCCTTCTTTCTTTCCTCATACTTCTACTAATTCCCTCTACTTTTTTTCCCTTTTATCCTGAGCCTGTGGATGAAAAGCTTTTGGTGCTCCAGCCAGGAGGCAGGGCTCTGCCTCTGAGGTAGGACAGCCAACTTCAGGACACTGATCAACAAGAGACCTCCCAGCTCCACATAATATCAAACGGCGAAAATCTCCCAGAGACCTCCATCTTAACACCAGCACCCAGCTTCACTCAACGACCAGCAAGCCACAGTGCTGGAAAACCTATGCCAAACAACTAGCAAAACAGGAACACAACCCCACCCATTAGCAGAGAGGCTGCCTGAAATCATAATAAGGCCACAGACACCCCCAAACACACCACCAGACGTGAACCTGCCCACTAGAGAGACAAGATCCAGCCTCATCCACCACAACACAGGCACTAGTCCCCTCCACCAGGAAGCCTACACAACCCACTGAACCAACCTTAGCCACTGGAGACAGACATCAAAAACAGGAGGAACTACAAACCTGCAGCCTGCAAAAGGAGACCCCAAACACAGTAAGATAAGCAAAATGAGAAGACAGAAAAACACACAGCAGATAAAGGAGCAAGATAAAAATGCACCAGACCTAACAAATGAAGAGGAAATAGGCAGTCTACCTGAAAGAGAATTCAGAATAATGATAGTAAGGTTGATCCGAAATCTTGGAGATAGAATGGACAATAGATTGGACAAAATGCAAGAATCAGTTAACAAGGACGTAGAAGAACTAAAGATGAAGCAAGCAACGATGAACAACACAATAAATGAAATTAAAAGTACTCTAGATGGGATCAATAGCAGAATAACTGAGGCAGAAGAACGGATAAGTGACCTGGAAGATAAAATAGTGGAAATAACTACTGCAGAGCAGAATAAAGAAAAAAGAATGAAAAGAACTGAGGACAGTCTCAGAGACCTCTGGGACAACATTAAACGCACCAACATTCGAATTATAGGGGTTCCAGAAGAAGAAGAGAAAAAGAAAGGGACTGAGAAAATATTTGAAGAGATTATAGTTGAAAACTTCCCTAATATGGGAAAGGAAATAGTTAATCAAGTCCAGGAAGCACAGAGAGTCCCATACAAGATAAATACAAGGAGAAATACGCCAAGACACATATTAATCAAACTGTCAAAAATTAAATACAAAGAAAGCATATTAAAAGCAGCAAGGGAAAAACAACAAATAACACATAAGGGAATCCCCATAAGGTTAACAGCTGATCTCTCAGCAGAAACCCTACAAGCCAGAAGGGAGTGGCAGGACATACTGAAAGTGATGAAGGAGAAAAACATGCAGCCAAGACTACTCTACCCAGCAAGGATCTCATTCAGATTTGATGGAGAAATTAAAACCTTTACAGACAAGCAAAAGCTGAGAGAGTTCAGCACCACCAAACCAGCTTTACAACAAATGCTAAAGGATCTTCTCTAGGCAAGAAACACAAGAGAAGGAAAAGACCTATAATAACGAACCCAAAACAATTTAGAAAATGGGAATAGGAACATACATATCTATAATTACCTTAAATGTAAATGGACTAAATGCTCCCACCAAAAGACACAGATTAGCTGAATGGATACAAAAACAAGACCCTTATATATGCTGTCTACAAGAGACCCACTTCAGACCTAGAGACACATACAGACTGAAAGTAAGGGGATGGAAAAAGATATTCCATGCAAATGGAAACCAAAAGAAAGCTGGAGTAGCAATTCTCATATCAGACAAAATAGACTTTAAAATAAAGACTATTAGAAGAGACAAAGAAGGACACTACATAATGATCAAGGGATCGATCCAAGAAGAAGATATAACAATTGTAAATATTTATGCACCCAACATAGGAGCACCTCAATACATAAGGCAAATACTAACAGCCATAAAAGGGGAAATCGACAGTAACACATTCATAGTAGGGGACTTAAACACCCCACTTTTACCAATGGACAGATCATCCAAAATGAAAATAAATAAGGAAACACAAGCTTTAAATGATACATTAAACAAGATGGACTTAATTGATATTTATAGGACATTCCATCCAAAAACAACAGAATACACATTTTTCTCAAGTGCTCATGGAACATTCTCCAGGATAGATCATATCTTGGGTCACAAATCAAGCCTTGGTAAATTTAAGAAAATTGAAATTGTATCAAGTATCTTTTCTGACCACAACGCCATGAGACTAGATATCAATTACAGGAAAAGATCTGTAAAAAATACAAACACATGGAGGCTAAACAATACACTACTTAATAATGAAGAGATCACTGAAGAAATCAAAGAGGAAATCAAAAAATACCTAGAAACAAATGACAATGGAGACACAACGACCCAAAACCTATGGGATGCAGCAAAAGCAGTTCTAAGGGGGAAGTTTATAGCAATACAAGCCCACCTTAAGAAGCAGGAAACATCTCGAATAAACAACCTAACCTTGCACCTCAAGCAATTAGAGAAAGAAGAACAAAAAAACCCCAAAGCTAGCAGAAGGAAAGAAATCATAAAAATCAGATCAGAAATAAATGAAAAAGAAATGAAGGAAACAATAGCAAAGATCAATAAAACTAAAAGCTGGTTCTTTGAGAAGATAAACAAAATAGATAAACCACTAGCCAGACTCATCAAGAAAAAAAGGGAGAAGACTCAAATCAATAGAATTAGAAATGAAAAAGGAGAGGTAACAACTGACACTGCAGAGATAAAAGAGATCATGAGAGATTACTACAAGCAACTCTATGCCAATAAAATGGACAATCTGGAAGAAATGGACAAATTCTTAGAAATGCACAACCTGCCAAGACTGAATCAGGAAGAAATAGAAAATATGAACAGACCAATCACAAGCACTGAAATTGAAACTGTGATTAAAAATCTTCCAACAAACAAAAGCCCAGGACCAGATGGCTTCACAGGCGAATTCTATCAAACATTTAGAGAAGAGCTAACACCTATCCTTCTCAAACTCTTCCAAAATATAGCAGAGGGAGGAACACTCCCAAACTCCTTCTACGAAGCCACCATCACCTTGATACCAAAACCAGACAAGGATGTCACAAAGAAAGAAAACTACAGGCCAATATCACTGATGAACATAGATGCAAAAATCCTCAACAAAATACTAGCAAATAGAATCCAACAGCACATTAAAAGGATCATACACCATGATCAAGTGGGGTTTATTCCAGGAATGCAAGGATTCTTCAATATACGCAAATCTATCAATGTGATAAACCATATTAACAAACTGAAGGAGAAAAACCATATGATCATCTCAATAGATGCAGAGAAAGCTTTTGACAAAATTCAACACCCATTTATGATAAAAACCCTGCAGAAAGTAGGCATAGAGGGAACTTTCCTCAACATAATATAGGCCATATATGACAAGCCCACAGCAAACATCATCCTCAATGGTGAAAAACTGAAAGCATTTCCACTAAGATCAGGAACAAGACAAGGTTGCCCACTCTCACCACTCTTATTCAACATAGTTTTGGAAGTTTTAGCCACAGCAATCAGAGAAGAAAAGGAAATAAAAGGAATCCAAATCGGAAAAGAAGAAGTAAAGCTGTCACTGTTTGCAGATGACATGATCCTATACATAGAGAACCCTAAAGATGCTACCAGAAAACTACTAGAGCTAATCAATGAATTTGGTAAAGTGGCAGGATACAAAATTAATGCACAGAAATCTCTGGCATTCCTATATACTAATGATGAAAAATCTGAAAGTGAAATCAAGAAAACACTCCCATTTACCATTGCAACAAAAAGAATAAAATATCTAGGAATAAACCTACCTAAGGAGACAAAAGATCTGTATGCAGAAAATTATAAGACACTGATGAAAGAAATTAAAGATGATACAAATAGATGGAGAGATATACCATGTTCTTGGATTGGAAGAATCAACATTGTGAAAATGACTCTACTACCCAAAGCGATCTATAGATTCAATGCAATCCCTATCAAACTACCACTGGCATTTTTCACAGAACTAGAACAAAAAATTTCACAATTTGTATGGAAACACAAAAGACCCCGAATAGCCAAAGCAATCTTGAGAACGAAAGAAGGAACTGGAGGAATCAGGCTCCCAGACTTCAGACTATACTACAAAGCTACAGTTATCAAAACGGTATGGTACTGGCACAAAAACAGAAAGATAGATCAATGGAACAGGATAGAAAGCCCAGAGATAAACCCATGCACATATGGACACCTTATCTTTGATAAAGGTGGCAGTAATGTACAATGGAGAAAGGACAGCCTCTTCAATAAGTGGTGCTGGGAAAACTGGACAGGTACATGTAAAAGTATGAGATTAGATCACTCCCTAACACCATACACAAAAATAAGCTCAAAATGGATTAAAGACCTAAATGTAAGGCCAGAAACTATCAAACTCTTAGAGGAAAACATAGGCAGAACACTCTATGACATAAATCA
>NW_020839027.1:0-7695 GCF_003676395.1 Aethalodelphis obliquidens
AAACTCTTAGAGGAAAACATAGGCAGAACACTCTATGACATAAATCACAGCAAGATTCTTTCTGACCCACCTCCTAGAGTAATGGAAATAAAAACAAGAGTAAACAAATGGGACCTAATGAAACTTAAAAGCTTTTGCGCAGCAAAGGAAACCATAAAGAAGACCAAAAGACAACCCTCAGAATGGGAGAAAATATTTGCAAATGAAGCAACTGACAAAGGATTGATCTCCAAAATTTACAAGCAGCTCATGCAGCTTAATAACAAAAAAACAAACAACCCAATCCAAAAATGGGCAGAAGACCTAAATAGACATTTCTCCAAAGAAGATATACAGAGTGCCAACAAACACATGAGAGAATGCTCAACATCACTAATCATGAGAGAAATGCAAATCAAAACTACAATGAGATATCATCTCACACCAGTCAGAATGGCTATCATCAAAAAATCTAGAAACAATAAATGCTGGGGAGGGTGTGGAGAAAAGGGAACCCTCTTACACTGTTGGTGGGAATGTAAATTGATACAGCCACTGTGGAGAACAGTATGGAGGTTCCTTAAAAAGCTACAAATAGAACTACCATATGACCCAGCAATCCCACTACTGGGCATATACCCTGAGAAAACCATAATTCAAAAAGAGTCATGTACCAAAATGTTCATTGCAGCTCTATTTACAATAGCCCAGAGATGGAAACAACCTAAGTGTCCATCATCGGATGAATGGATAAAGAAGATGTGGCACATATATACAATGGAATATTACTCAGCCATAAAAAGAGACGAAATTGAGCTATTTGTAATGAGGTGGATAGACCTAGAGTCTGTCATACAGAGTGAAGTAAGTCAGAAAGAGAGAGACAAATACCGTATGCTAACACATATATATGGAATTTAAAAAAAAAAATGTCATGAAAAACCTAGGGGTGAAACAGGAATAAAGACACAGACTTACTAGAGAATGGACTTGAGGCTATGGGGAGGGGGAAGTGTAAACGGTGACAAAGCGATAAAGAGGCATGGACATATATACACTACCAAACGTAAGGTAGATAGCTAGTGGGAAGCAGCCGCATAGCACAGGGAGATCAGCTCGGTGCTTTGTGACCGCCTGGAGGGGTGGGATAGGGAGGGTGGGAGGGAGGGAGACGCAAGCGGGAAGAGATATGGGAATATATGTATATATATATAACTGATTCATTTTGTTGTGAAGCTGAAACTAACATACCATTGTAAAGCAATTATACTCCAATAAAGATGTTAAAAAAAAAAAAAAAGGAGCTCAGTAAAAAGGAAGGAAATCGAGAGGCGGAAGATGGCGGAAGAGTAAGACGCGGAGATCACCTTCCTCCCCACAGATACACCAGAAATACATCTACACGTGGAACAACTCCTACAGAACACCTACTGAAGGCTGGCAGAAGACCTCAGACCTCCCAAAAGGCAAGAAACTCCCCATGTATCTGGGTAGGGCAAAAGAAAAAACAGAGACAAAAGAATAGGGACGGCACCTGCACCAGTGGGAGGGAGCTGTGAAGGAGGAAAAGTTTCCACACTCTAGGAAGCCCCTTCGCGGGCGGAGACTGCGGGAGGCGGAGGGGGGAGCTTCGAAGCTGCGGAGGAGTGCACAGCAACGGGTGCGGAGGGCAAAGCGGGGAGATTCCCGCACAGAGGATCAGTGCCGACCGGCACTCACCAGCTCGAGAGGCTTGTCTGCTCACCCGCCGGGGCGGGCGGGGCTGCGAGCTGAGGCCGGAGCGCAGGGAGAGGACTGGGGTTGGCGGCTTGAACACAGCCTGAAGGGGTTAGTGCACCACAGCTAGCCGGGAGGGATTCCGGGGAAAACCCTGCACCTGCAGAAGAGGCAGGAGACTTTTCCTTCCCTCTTTGTTTCCTGGGGCGTGAGGAGAGGGGTTTAAGAACGCTGCTTAAAGGAACTCCAGAGACGGGCGCGAGCCGCGGCTGAAAGCGCGGACCCCAGAGACGGGCGCGAGCCGCGGCTGAAAGCGCGGAATCCAGAGACGGGCGCGAGCCGCGGCTGAAAGCGCGGAATCCAGAGGCGGGCGCAAGCCGCGGCTGAAAGCGCGGACCCCAGAGGCGGGCGGGAGAAGTTAGGGCTGCTGCTGCCGCCACCGAGGGGCCTGTGTGCGAGCACGGGTCACTCTCCACACCCCTCTTCCGCGGAGCCTGTGCAGCCCGCCACTGCCGGGTTCCCGGGATCCAGGGACAACTTCCCCGGGAGAGCGCACAGCGCGCCTCAGGCTGGTGCAAAGTCACGCCGGCCTTTGCCACCGCAGGCCCGCCCCGCACTCTGTGCCCCTCCGTCCCCGCCGGCCTGAGTGCGCCAGAGCCCCCAATCAGCGGCTCTTTTAACCCCATCCTGTCTGAGCAAAAGACAGACGCCCTCCAGCGATCTACACGCAGAGGCAGGGCCAAATCCAAAGCTTAGCCCTGGGAGCTGTGAGAACAAAGAAGAGAAAGGGAAATCTCTCCCAGCAGCCTCAGAAGCAGCGGATTAAAGCTCCACAATCAACTTGATGTACCCTGCATCTGTGGAATACCTGAATAGACAACCAATCATCCCAAATTAAGGAAGTGGACTTTAGGAGCAAGATCTATGATTTTTTCCCCTTTCCTCTTTTTGTGAATGTGTATGTGTATGCTTCTGTGTGAGATCTTGTCTGTATAGTCTTGCTTCCACCATTTGTCCTAGGGTTCTATCCGTCCATGTTTTTTTTTTTTAATTTTTTTTTCTTAATAATTAATTTTAAAAACCTTATTATACTTTACCTTCGTTCTTTCTTTCTTTCTTTCTGTCCTTCCTTCCCTCCTTTAGACAACGAATCATCCCAAATTGAGGAGGTGGTCTCTGACAGCAAGATTTAGGATTTTTCCCCATTTACCTCTTTTAGTGAGGGTGTATGTGTATGCTTCTGTGTAAGATTTTGTCGGTATAGCTTTGCTTCCAACATTTGTCCTAAGGTTCTTTCCGTCCCTTTTTTTTTTTTTTCTTCTAAATAAGAATTTTTTAATTCAATAACTTTATTATACTTTATTTTATTTTTACTGTATCTTCTTTCTTTCTGTCTTTTTTCCTTCTTTCCCTCCTTCCTTCCTTCCTCCCTCCCTCCCTCCTTTCTTTCCTTCTTGCCTTCTTTCCTTCTTTGCTTCTTTCTTTCTTTCTTCCTTCCTTCCGACCCTCCTTTCCTTCTTTCTTTCCTCATACTTCTACTAATTCCCTCTACTTTTTTTCCCTTTTATCCTGAGCCTGTGGATGAAAAGCTTTTGGTGCTCCAGCCAGGAGGCAGGGCTCTGCCTCTGAGGTAGGACAGCCAACTTCAGGACACTGATCAACAAGAGACCTCCCAGCTCCACATAATATCAAACGGCGAAAATCTCCCAGAGACCTCCATCTTAACACCAGCACCCAGCTTCACTCAACGACCAGCAAGCCACAGTGCTGGAAAACCTATGCCAAACAACTAGCAAAACAGGAACACAACCCCACCCATTAGCAGAGAGGCTGCCTGAAATCATAATAAGGCCACAGACACCCCCAAACACACCACCAGACGTGAACCTGCCCACTAGAGAGACAAGATCCAGCCTCATCCACCACAACACAGGCACTAGTCCCCTCCACCAGGAAGCCTACACAACCCACTGAACCAACCTTAGCCACTGGAGACAGACATCAAAAACAGGAGGAACTACAAACCTGCAGCCTGCAAAAGGAGACCCCAAACACAGTAAGATAAGCAAAATGAGAAGACAGAAAAACACACAGCAGATAAAGGAGCAAGATAAAAATGCACCAGACCTAACAAATGAAGAGGAAATAGGCAGTCTACCTGAAAGAGAATTCAGAATAATGATAGTAAGGTTGATCCGAAATCTTGGAGATAGAATGGACAATAGATTGGACAAAATGCAAGAATCAGTTAACAAGGACGTAGAAGAACTAAAGATGAAGCAAGCAACGATGAACAACACAATAAATGAAATTAAAAGTACTCTAGATGGGATCAATAGCAGAATAACTGAGGCAGAAGAACGGATAAGTGACCTGGAAGATAAAATAGTGGAAATAACTACTGCAGAGCAGAATAAAGAAAAAAGAATGAAAAGAACTGAGGACAGTCTCAGAGACCTCTGGGACAACATTAAACGCACCAACATTCGAATTATAGGGGTTCCAGAAGAAGAAGAGAAAAAGAAAGGGACTGAGAAAATATTTGAAGAGATTATAGTTGAAAACTTCCCTAATATGGGAAAGGAAATAGTTAATCAAGTCCAGGAAGCACAGAGAGTCCCATACAAGATAAATACAAGGAGAAATACGCCAAGACACATATTAATCAAACTGTCAAAAATTAAATACAAAGAAAGCATATTAAAAGCAGCAAGGGAAAAACAACAAATAACACATAAGGGAATCCCCATAAGGTTAACAGCTGATCTCTCAGCAGAAACCCTACAAGCCAGAAGGGAGTGGCAGGACATACTGAAAGTGATGAAGGAGAAAAACATGCAGCCAAGACTACTCTACCCAGCAAGGATCTCATTCAGATTTGATGGAGAAATTAAAACCTTTACAGACAAGCAAAAGCTGAGAGAGTTCAGCACCACCAAACCAGCTTTACAACAAATGCTAAAGGATCTTCTCTAGGCAAGAAACACAAGAGAAGGAAAAGACCTATAATAACGAACCCAAAACAATTTAGAAAATGGGAATAGGAACATACATATCTATAATTACCTTAAATGTAAATGGACTAAATGCTCCCACCAAAAGACACAGATTAGCTGAATGGATACAAAAACAAGACCCTTATATATGCTGTCTACAAGAGACCCACTTCAGACCTAGAGACACATACAGACTGAAAGTAAGGGGATGGAAAAAGATATTCCATGCAAATGGAAACCAAAAGAAAGCTGGAGTAGCAATTCTCATATCAGACAAAATAGACTTTAAAATAAAGACTATTAGAAGAGACAAAGAAGGACACTACATAATGATCAAGGGATCGATCCAAGAAGAAGATATAACAATTGTAAATATTTATGCACCCAACATAGGAGCACCTCAATACATAAGGCAAATACTAACAGCCATAAAAGGGGAAATCGACAGTAACACATTCATAGTAGGGGACTTAAACACCCCACTTTTACCAATGGACAGATCATCCAAAATGAAAATAAATAAGGAAACACAAGCTTTAAATGATACATTAAACAAGATGGACTTAATTGATATTTATAGGACATTCCATCCAAAAACAACAGAATACACATTTTTCTCAAGTGCTCATGGAACATTCTCCAGGATAGATCATATCTTGGGTCACAAATCAAGCCTTGGTAAATTTAAGAAAATTGAAATTGTATCAAGTATCTTTTCTGACCACAACGCCATGAGACTAGATATCAATTACAGGAAAAGATCTGTAAAAAATACAAACACATGGAGGCTAAACAATACACTACTTAATAATGAAGAGATCACTGAAGAAATCAAAGAGGAAATCAAAAAATACCTAGAAACAAATGACAATGGAGACACAACGACCCAAAACCTATGGGATGCAGCAAAAGCAGTTCTAAGGGGGAAGTTTATAGCAATACAAGCCCACCTTAAGAAGCAGGAAACATCTCGAATAAACAACCTAACCTTGCACCTCAAGCAATTAGAGAAAGAAGAACAAAAAAACCCCAAAGCTAGCAGAAGGAAAGAAATCATAAAAATCAGATCAGAAATAAATGAAAAAGAAATGAAGGAAACAATAGCAAAGATCAATAAAACTAAAAGCTGGTTCTTTGAGAAGATAAACAAAATAGATAAACCACTAGCCAGACTCATCAAGAAAAAAAGGGAGAAGACTCAAATCAATAGAATTAGAAATGAAAAAGGAGAGGTAACAACTGACACTGCAGAGATAAAAGAGATCATGAGAGATTACTACAAGCAACTCTATGCCAATAAAATGGACAATCTGGAAGAAATGGACAAATTCTTAGAAATGCACAACCTGCCAAGACTGAATCAGGAAGAAATAGAAAATATGAACAGACCAATCACAAGCACTGAAATTGAAACTGTGATTAAAAATCTTCCAACAAACAAAAGCCCAGGACCAGATGGCTTCACAGGCGAATTCTATCAAACATTTAGAGAAGAGCTAACACCTATCCTTCTCAAACTCTTCCAAAATATAGCAGAGGGAGGAACACTCCCAAACTCCTTCTACGAAGCCACCATCACCTTGATACCAAAACCAGACAAGGATGTCACAAAGAAAGAAAACTACAGGCCAATATCACTGATGAACATAGATGCAAAAATCCTCAACAAAATACTAGCAAATAGAATCCAACAGCACATTAAAAGGATCATACACCATGATCAAGTGGGGTTTATTCCAGGAATGCAAGGATTCTTCAATATACGCAAATCTATCAATGTGATAAACCATATTAACAAACTGAAGGAGAAAAACCATATGATCATCTCAATAGATGCAGAGAAAGCTTTTGACAAAATTCAACACCCATTTATGATAAAAACCCTGCAGAAAGTAGGCATAGAGGGAACTTTCCTCAACATAATATAGGCCATATATGACAAGCCCACAGCAAACATCATCCTCAATGGTGAAAAACTGAAAGCATTTCCACTAAGATCAGGAACAAGACAAGGTTGCCCACTCTCACCACTCTTATTCAACATAGTTTTGGAAGTTTTAGCCACAGCAATCAGAGAAGAAAAGGAAATAAAAGGAATCCAAATCGGAAAAGAAGAAGTAAAGCTGTCACTGTTTGCAGATGACATGATCCTATACATAGAGAACCCTAAAGATGCTACCAGAAAACTACTAGAGCTAATCAATGAATTTGGTAAAGTGGCAGGATACAAAATTAATGCACAGAAATCTCTGGCATTCCTATATACTAATGATGAAAAATCTGAAAGTGAAATCAAGAAAACACTCCCATTTACCATTGCAACAAAAAGAATAAAATATCTAGGAATAAACCTACCTAAGGAGACAAAAGATCTGTATGCAGAAAATTATAAGACACTGATGAAAGAAATTAAAGATGATACAAATAGATGGAGAGATATACCATGTTCTTGGATTGGAAGAATCAACATTGTGAAAATGACTCTACTACCCAAAGCGATCTATAGATTCAATGCAATCCCTATCAAACTACCACTGGCATTTTTCACAGAACTAGAACAAAAAATTTCACAATTTGTATGGAAACACAAAAGACCCCGAATAGCCAAAGCAATCTTGAGAACGAAAGAAGGAACTGGAGGAATCAGGCTCCCAGACTTCAGACTATACTACAAAGCTACAGTTATCAAAACGGTATGGTACTGGCACAAAAACAGAAAGATAGATCAATGGAACAGGATAGAAAGCCCAGAGATAAACCCATGCACATATGGACACCTTATCTTTGATAAAGGTGGCAGTAATGTACAATGGAGAAAGGACAGCCTCTTCAATAAGTGGTGCTGGGAAAACTGGACAGGTACATGTAAAAGTATGAGATTAGATCACTCCCTAACACCATACACAAAAATAAGCTCAAAATGGATTAAAGACCTAAATGTAAGGCCAGAAACTATCAAACTCTTAGAGGAAAACATAGGCAGAACACTCTATGACATAAATCA
>NW_020839028.1:0-7695 GCF_003676395.1 Aethalodelphis obliquidens
TCCTTGAGAAAGTCGGCTTGTGTTCCAACTGCCACGAAAGCCCAGTTCTTCGTGTAATACTGCAGGCTTTTGAAGAGGCACAGACCCGGAGGCCTAGCTATGGTGTACCTTGGTTGAGGCAGTTCGTTACATGCCGAACACCCTGCTTAGAGGATTTGATCTGATTCAGAGAAGGAACCACTTGGCAACCTGTGTCTCTTTTGACTTGTTGTAAAGCACAGGGTTGTATGGTGCGTGTGCTCATGGAAATGGGATCCTGATGGAACTAACCTTGCTTTCCCATTTTGAAAGCTCCATTCATGCTTCCTTAAAGCTACGTGAAATTCACTGCTGTGGACAGGACTCTAGCCACTATACGCCTGGCTATGAGAAGAACATGAGTTTCCTGTATCTAAACCAGGTGCTTCTATGACCGGGGTGGAGCTCAGCCTGCCATGCTCTAGAGCTAAAGGGAAACTCAATGTGAGTACTTGCGTCGAGGACAGGCCCTGAGTATCCAGGCAGAAAGGGAGGCACGCAACTGTTTCCATGAGGTCTTAGTCGCTGTTCTGCTTTATTTCATCGGGAGTACCCTTTTTAGGACTCCTGGGCCCCTCGGGTTTGCATAATATTCCCTGCAAGATTACTGAGTACCTCCAGACCCCTGTGGGCCTGCTGAGCAACCCTGAGGCCCATATGTCGGACCCTCAGAGGGGCCCTCTGTTTATCGAGTGATGGGCAACACACTGCACCTTCCTTAAGGGGAACTGCCATGAGAAAACCGTTTGCTTACAATTTTTCGAGGATCTCGTACCTGAAGTCACTCTGCTCGAGGAGAAGTTCACCATCCTACCATGCTGTGTCGCTAACGGGAAACTCAGCAAGAACACTTGCCTGTAGGTAATGCCCTGAATTGCCCTGCAGAAGCAGAGGCGTGCAGCAGTTTCCATCAGGCTGCAGCTGCTTCTCTGCATTATCTTAACCGCAGTACCCTTTTTAGGATACCTAAGAGACTCGGGTCGGCACCGTATTCCCGGCCTGAGTTGGGAGTACCCCCAGGCCTCCCTGGGCTGCTAAGCAACATCCAGTCCCAGTAGCCCTTCGGAGTCACTCTGTGTATGCCGAATGTAGGGCAACAGGTTGCACTCTTTCTTGGGACAGCTTGAAATCCCCAGTACGCCCACAGGTTCACGAACACTGTTTTGGCACGTCCAACTTGCTGTGGAAGTCTGACTCATTGCCCTAGTCTGAGCTGAACTGAAAAACCCTTGGATTTGCATTCCATCTAGGATCTCTTGTCTGAATTCACCCTGCCTGCAGGAGAAAGTCGGCTTGCTTCCAACTGTATCTAAAGCCCAGTTCTTTGTGTAACACTGCAGGCTTTTGAAGAGCCACAGGCCCGGAGGCCTAGCTAGGGTGTTCCTTCGTTGATGCAGTTCACTAGATGCAGAACACCCTGCTTCGAGGAGTTGATTCAGGGAAGGAATCACTGGGTAACCTGTGTCTCTTTTGACTTGTTTGAATCCAAAGGGATATATATGCTGTGTGTGCCCATGGAAATTGTGGCCTGATGGAACTAGCCTTGCTTTCCCATTTTGAAAGCTCCATTCATGCTGCCTTGATGCTACCTGAAATTTCTGCTGTTGAGAGGCCTCTAGCCACTGTAGGCATGGTTCTGGGAAGGTAATGAGTTTCCTCTAGCTAAACCGGGTGCTTCCATGGCCGGGGTGGAGCTCAGCCTGCCATGCTCTACAGCTAAAGGGAAACTCATCGTGAGTATGTGCCTTGAGGAAAGGCCCTGAGTAGCCGTGCAGAAAGGGAGGCATGCCGCTGCTTCCATGAGGCCTTACTCGCTGTCTGCTGTATTTTAGGGGAACTACCCTTTTTAGGACTCCTAGGGCCCTCGGGTGTGCATCCTTTTCCCTTGAAGATCACTGAGTACCTCCAGACCTCTGTGGGCCTGCTGAGCAACATTGAGGCCCATAAGTCGGTCCCTCGGAGTCCCTCTGCGTATGCCAAGTGTTGGGCAACACACTGCACGTTTCTTAAGGAGAGCTACATTTCCATAGCCTGCAAACATCCTTCAGGGCCACATTTCTGGCCAGTCCGACCTGCTATGGAAGTCTTCGTCATGGCCATCGTCTGAGATGTCATGGGAAAACACTCTGCTCAGGATTCTTCGAGGACCTCGTACCTGAAGTCATTCTGCTCGAGGAGAAATTTTGCATCCTACAATGCTGAGTCACAACCGGGACACTCAGCGTGAGCACTTGCCTCAAGGTAAGGCCCTGAATTGCCGTGCAGAAGCCGAGTCGTATAGCAGTTTCCATGAGGCCGAAGCTGCTGCTCTGCATGATCTTAACTGCAGTACACTTTTCAGGACACCTAGGAGCCCAGCGTGGGCACCCTATTCCTGGCAGGAACAGTGAGTACCCCCATGTCCCCCTGGGCCTGCTAAGCAACTTCCAGGCCCGTAGCCCGTTGCAGCCACTCTGTGTATGCCGTGTGTAGGG
This sequence comes from Aethalodelphis obliquidens, assembly GCF_003676395.1. NCBI lineage: Eukaryota > Metazoa > Chordata > Mammalia > Artiodactyla > Delphinidae > Aethalodelphis > Aethalodelphis obliquidens. The sequence goes on from NW_020839028.1 coordinate 2,493, forward strand.
CAACACCCTGAAGTCCTTCTTCGGTCATCTTGAAATCCCCAGCTCTCCCAGAGTGTCACCAACACTGGTCTAGCACGTCCAACATGCCGGGGAAGTCTGACTCATTGCCCTAGTCTGAGCTGCACTGAGAGAAACCCTCGGCTTCGCGTTCCATCTAGGACCTCCTGCCTGAAGTCATCCTGCCTCCAGGGGAAAGTCTTCTTGCGTTCCTACTGCATCTAAAACCCAGTTCTTCATATAACACTGCAGGCTTTTGAAGAGCCACAGGCCCGGAAGCCTAGCTAGGTCATACCTTGGTTGAGGCAGTTTGCTAGATGCAGAACACCCTGCTTCAAGGAGTTGATTCAGGGAAGGAACTACTGGGTAACTTGTGTCTCTTTTGACTTGTTGAAAACCACAGGGATGTATGCTAGGTGTGTGCCCATGGAAATGGGGGCCTGATTGATCTAGCCTTGCTTTCCCATTTTGAAAGCTCCATTCATGCTGCCTTGAAGCCACCTGAAATTCACTGCTGTTGACAGGCTTCTATCCACTGTAGGCATTGCTCTGGGAAGGAAATGAGTTTCCTCTATCTAAACCGGGTGCTTCCATGACTGGGGTGGAGCTCAGCCTGCCATGCTCTAGAGCTAAAGGGAAACTCAACGTGAGTACTTGCCTCGAGGAAAGGCCTTGAGTAGCCATGCAGAAAGCGAGGCATGCAGCTGTTTCCGTGAAGTGTTAGTCGCTGTTCCTCTTTATTTTAAAGGAAGTACCCTTTTTAGGACTCCTATGCCCCTCTGGTGTGCATCATTTCCCTCCAGGATCACTGAGTACCTCCAGACCCCTGTGGGCCTGCTGACCATCATCGAGGCCCATAGGTCAGTCCCTCGGAGGCCCTCTGCATATGCCGAGTGATGGGCAACACACTGCACATTCCTTAAGGAGAGCTACATTTCCACAGTCCTCGAACAGCCTTCAGGACCACATTTCTGGCTAGTCTGATGTGACATTGAAGTCTTTGTCATGGCCCTCGTCTGAGCTGCCATGAGAAAACACTCTGCTTAGAATTCTTCGAGGATCTCGTACCTGAAGTCACCCTTCTCAAGGAGAAAGTCAGCATGCTACCATGCTGTTTTGCTAACGGGATGCTCAGCGTGAGCACTTGCCTCGAGGTAATGCCTAGTGCGTGTTGTGACCCATATCACCTGTGAGGACACAAGCCACAAGCGTATGTTGGGTCCTGTGAACCTCCCAGCCAGTCCCTCAAGGTGAGGGCGGCCCTGTATACCCCAGCCCTCTCCTCCACGCCTAGTAGGTGGAAGACCCACTTCTCCTTGCCATTCCAGAAGTGGTTCTGGAGCTGTCCTGGGAGGGCTTCTGGGGTTATGCAGGCTGAGCCCCTGTTGCTATCTACCCACTTCCCCACAAGAGCCTCCAGAGCAAGCTGTTTGCCCTGTTGCCTGAATGACCACCCACCAGTTTTCTCAAGAAAGAATTGGGGGTTTCTGTAGCAGCGTCTGCAGGCAGCTGTACATCTGGGCCCACGTTCACATCTTCTGTGTAAACACCGAGAACCTTCCCTGACATGTGCCCCTGGCTGACCACCTCCACATGCCGACCACAGGCCCCAGTGTGGGCATCAGACTGGCCGCCCGTCTCAGCCTCCTCTTGTTGTCAGAGCTGCTCCAGGCTCTGCTCAAGCCCCGTGCACCCACCTTTCACAGGGCTGTCCTCCACCCCCACCTTCAGCAGCAGTTCACCTAAGTATTTAAGTTAAGGGGTCCAGAGATAAGAAAGGAAGCTACAAACAAACAAACAGATGGACCCAGCTGGGACCAAGATGGCAACGAATGTGACCTCCAACCGACCCCGAGTCTCATCACGTGTTGAATTTACTATATCTGCGTATTAAGTGACACACTCACCAGCGGCCATGGCTGGACATGAAGGACCAGAAACGGGTAAAAGGAGGTGGTACCCCAGCCCCTTGGAAAAAGCCCCACCCTTTCCCCAGAAGGCCTCTTCATCCCACCACTAACCTCACTCCTCCTCCCTTTGTCTTTACTCTAAAATTAAACCACTCTCTCCAGGAGGGCGAGAAGGTGATCTGTGAACTCAGTTCCCGCTTCTCCATTCTTTGGCCACTGAATGGAGACTGCTGTGTTGGTCTCGGCTTTGGTTCTGTTATTTCCCTACTTGAACCCACGTGGAAAAAGGAAATCTCCCCCGCTGAGGCAGAGCGCCTCACAGGCAGGGGCCCGAGCAGGGTCCACATGACTTCACTTGGTAACAGTCTGTAAGGGGACGGTGGTCTCTGCCCACGGGGTGGGGAGGGAACGCCTACAGCCACAGCACTGGCTCCGTGGACGGCACGGCCCCTCGTGGGCCTGGACCGTGTGCTCTCGTCCCCCCACGCCTGATAGTCCTGACAGTCGTGAAGCGGTGACACTGGCTGCTGGGAGTCCAGTCAGGAGGGACCAGAGGCAGCACCTGGTGCCAGGTGAGACGTGCCTTTTCATGGGCAGGGGACATAGGAGATATTAGGACTTTGTCTAGAAAACCAAGCGGCTAGAAGGTGATCTGAGCTGTGGACTTGAAACCCACGTGTGAGGTGAGGGCTCCCACTGGACAGTGGCTCGGGAGCTTCCGCACAGGCGAGACCACACCCGTGCTTCCCACCCGACCCCTCCAGGCCTCCCTGTGGGCACAGCTGGGCCTGCGCCCCTCAGGCTCCCCGACCCAGAGCCTTGGAGGGCTGATGCTGCTAGGGCCTGGGGACGCGAGGGGTCCCTCCACCAATGCTGCTTGGCCCCTCCTGCCCAGTGACCAGGGGAGGGAAACCCCATGGAGCCTGAGGCCCAGCACAGGCGAAGCTCGCACCCACCCACAGGACCCCCGGCCCCGCCCTACTTCCTCAGGCCCACTGTCTGCCCCTCCCAGTGCCCGCGTCCCACCAACCCCCATTCCCGGTGTGGACGTCCACGTGCACAAGCTGCCCCGTGTCCTGTTCCCACATGGGACACCCCCATCCCTGCTTCTCCCTAATAAGGGCCTGGACCCCGAATGTTCTGGGCAGGAAAAGGGCTGAGGAGGCTGCCGGCCTGTCCTGTCTGCCTCCCGGGGGCCCAGACACAGGGCTCGTGGGTTGCAGGGCCTTGAAGTCTGGATGCTCCCAGGTGTGTGATGAAGCTGCCACTGCCCGCTGGAGCTGCTCCTTCCGAGATTCAGGAAACAGGGGGACCCACCAAACGGAGCCCGTCCCCAGGCTCTGCTGCAAGTCTGCTCGGATTTGCTCTCCCAATCCTGAAGACAGACCTGCGGGAAACAGGGCCTGCGATTCCCATACTGACGGTGTTCTGTGAAATTTCCACTAGACCCCTTGCTACCCTGTTCTGAGCAAATTACTAGTCAGTCCATGCTACCATCACCCAACTGGGAAGCTGAGGCTCCGAGAAGCCAAGTAATCCAGCCGGAAGCACAGCTGTGGGACACGGAGTGGGGTCTGCACCTGCCGCCCACCCAGGGGGACTGCCCACTCCCCGCAGCTTCCACGCCTGTTCCCTTCACCCCCCTCCTGGGACCTGCTCACAGAGCCTCCTCTTGGGGGGATTCACTTACCTTCTTCTAACAGGATCCGTCTCACTATCCTGTTCTGGGATCACCCGGAAGTTTGTCACTCTGAAGCAGGTTCAGCTTCACATCACCAGGGCAGCTTTCCTGAATCACACTCACTACCTGCACGTCAGCTCTCAGCTCAGACCCAGAAAGGCACCCTCGGCCCCGAGCCCCATGGCTCTTCCTGGGCTCCCACCTCCTCCTGCTTGGTCCGTCCCTGTCATGTACCCTGCAGCATCATCAGGAGCTCCCACCTGCCCCAGGCAGGCTGTCTGCTCTGTCCTGGGGAGGTCTCCGTGGTGTCAGGTGGACGACGCAAGAGGTACCTGTGGGGCCTCCCTCATGCAGCACAGTGGCCAGCGCCCACCTACTCACCTCATCACTCTGGATGGACGGGGGTCAGGGGGCCTGTGGCATCTCCTGGTTCTCATTTCATCCCAGCACTGCCCACACAGAAGTTGCTAAGCAACTCTGTGCCGGCTGCACAGAGAGGGCGCTCATACACATGCCCCACTACCAGCACACAGGACCCTCATGGTCAGGCCCCTCCCAGGATATGGAGCTCACCTGAGCAGGTACCCAGCAGCCCCTGCGGCTCTCGTGGTCAGGCCCCTCCCAGGATATGGAGCTCACCTGGACAGGCACCCAGCAGCCCACGGGGCTCTTGTGGTCAGGCCTCTCCCTGGATATGGAGTTCACCTGGACAGGCACCCAACAAGGCTGGGCACACAGGAACCGTGCATGTAGCCCTCATTGCAGAGCACCCCCAGCTCACCTGTTGGTCAGAGCTGACCCTGAGCACCTCAGAGCAGGACCTGAACTGACAAACAGCAGCTCCGGGATAGGTCTGTGACCCTGGGCGTCACTCTGTGAGGCCTCCTTCCATCGGGTCTCCCAGAGGCTTCCACTGCAGCTGGGGCACCAGGCCTCTGTCTCTACCCACCACCCCTCCTCTTCCTGACTCCTTGGTTCCTCTCATTAGGAGAGGGTCTTCTTGAAGTTGTCTCCCACTCATGGACCAGATAAAATGATTAGAAAACAAGCCAGAGTTACAGCCCCTTGTTTATCCTGACTCAGGAGCCCACACCTGTTCCTTGGACCTGGCCGGTTCAGCAAGTTCCATTTTCTGCAACTGTGAGCCCCTGAGGCGTGATGATTGGCTGACCTGGGCAGCCTTACCGTGCCGGCCAGCCCTCCCCAGGTGTGCCTGGGTTGAGGTCAATATAAACACCACTTCAGGCAGCAAGAGCCCCTGCAGCTGTGCCTGATGCCATATTCTCTGCCCTGTCAGTAGTCTTGGGGCTGGGCTGGTGGAAGGGAGTAGAGTCCACAGCTCTGTGGGTGGCCCAGTGTGAGTGGGGCTCTGCTCGACTTTCTGCAGGAGTTCCCAGGCTGCCATCTGCTAAAGAAGAGGTTGTGTCACCCATACCTGCTGCCGGAATTTCTCCCTGGTAGAGGTGAGGGGAAAAAAAAGCAGTGGGGGCCAGGACAGGAGAGGTACCTCAGGCAGGGAAATGGAAAGTTTCCAGAAGAGCGCCCGGGGCCAGGTCCATCCTGTCTGACCTGCAGGCACCAAGTCAGCCTGTGTGATGTGGCTGGTGTGACTCCA
>NW_020839029.1:0-7684 GCF_003676395.1 Aethalodelphis obliquidens
GTTGGGGACATCTGCTCATCTGTGATGGCAAAGGCACAGGTGAGGGTTTTTAATGCCTTTAACATGTAACTGACAAGATAACAAAGCAGAGCTCACTACATCTGATTCTTGACATTCACACCAGAGGGTGTTTGGGGATGCTAGGAAGGTCCCCAAAGGAGAGAAGAAATGAAAATTTCCTCTGCGAAGGCAATTCCTGCATCACTTGAACTGTAGGAAAGAACTCTCCAGATCATTTAGCCCACCGACTATCTGAGGAAGGAATCCCCTTCAGAAAAACCCCTGAAAAATCACGTGTCACTAGAGCTGTCCAGGTGAATACCATCAATGATGGTGAGCTCATTACCTTTAAGGCAGCTTGATTGATTTTTAGATAGCACAAATTGTTAGAAACTTCTAACAACTCTGAATTGAATAAAACCACACACACAGAAAACGCTACTCCCTCTTCCTTGTGGCCATCCTTCACACCTACCTTGATCATACTTTTCATAGCCCACTAAATCTTCTCAACTCCTAACCTCACACCACAGAAGCTCCAAATCATTTTTAATGTGGATGCATTGAGTTTTTACTTTCCTACCTGTAGAGGTCAATCAGGTCCTGTCAGGAAAGGTATGGCTCACTGAAATTTAGTAACTTGAGGACAGTTTAACAAAGGGACCATTTACAAAAGTGTGAGCACAGGGTAGGGAAACTAAAAGGGATTGTACAATACCCCAGGGTATTACCACTCCAGGCTTGAACGAACAAGGAAAGCAGTTAGCAGAACTGGATACAGGGCCAGCCAAGTAAAGAAGATTGCCTGGCAGGAGCTGTAACCTTCAGCTTCAGAGGGCAGCCTCACAGGGCAGGGCTTGGTGGAATAAATACCCCTCCCTCACTCTTCTCCTTGACTCTAATCTCCTGCCAGAGGTTTTCACTGGCTAAACGTAATTGGAAACTTGAGGGAAAGGGAGCGCATCAAAGCACTTTATACAAGTTAGATTCCTGGGGCACAGAGCAGAGCGGTGAGCAGACCTGAGGGGCAAATGGAAAATATCTAGCACAGAAGACATCTCATGTCTTGTCTGCCCAACATGCATTCACTTTTATTCTGGTAACAACACCTCAATTTTCTTCTAGGGAACCGCTTCCCACCCACTCTCCTGTCATATGATTTAAGCCCAGTTGATCACACCTCGAACAGCAGGAGAGGTCATGTGACTCAGGACTCAGGTCTGTCCAATCAGCATCACAACCCTCTTAATAATAGTGATTGACTCAGAGATAAACATTAACTCAATGAAGGACAATGCAAAGCAAACACTGTTCTTCTGCAGGAGATGAATGTTCTCCTTTCCCCCAGATTGGTGGATATTAGTCTGGAGCTACTGGAAGCCACAGTGCTCCCCAAAAGAAGAGCCTGGATAAAGAGAAAGTTAACTCAGAGGAAGGCAGAGCCAAGAGAGAGCAAGACTCAGCCCTGATAACATTGTTTGAGTTCCTGAATCCAATTGTGCCTGAAATCTACCCTGACTATCCCAGCCTGAAATTTAAATGATATTGAAAAGAAAAGTTCCTATAGTATAAAGAGCACTGTTGGGACATAAGTTCAAAGTTTGGCTCCATCACCTTCTAGCTAGGTGACATTGGGAAAACACTTCACTTTATGATCTTCAAGTTCCTTGACTTTAAAACAGGAAATTATAACGCCCTGCCACCCTCCTAGGCTTATTGTGAGTACTAAACAAGACCACAGATTTAAAGGTCCCTTGTAAACTGCACGGCACTGTACAAATGTCACAGATTCTTCTTCAGGTCACCTCCACCTTCAGATGTGCCACACTCGGGACCTTGGTAATGCGGTGTTCCAGTCAGGGGCACACAACATTCTAAAATTACTTCCAAGGCTGAGTAATGACATATTGGAAAGCAGCTGTCAAGAGCAGTGGCAATCTCCACATTGCCAAATAGAAAAAAAGAAAGAAAGAAAGAAAGAAATTAACAGAATCGGCTTTATTTTAAAGAGACAGACTGGAATCAGCAACTAAGAAATAAAATAATGAGAAAAATTCCACCAAATTAAAAACTATGTCTGAAACAATGTCAGGGCAGAGAAGATGAGAAACAGGCAAACTGAAGAAAAGTGGTCCATGCTCTGGGGTGCTGTGATTCAAGCTGCAATAGTCACAGCTGGGTAGCAACAGAGTCAAAATCAAAAACCATGGAACAGACAAGACGGAGTGCTTCCCTGAGGACAGAGAACTGTTGAAAGGAAAAGCCCATACGTTACAACTATAAAATACTGGGAAAGAAATAAAGCCAGAGGCCAGCAAGTGTGGCAGTAAACCCAAGCTCAGAAAAACAGAAAGATATCAAAGGTCTCACTGCTGAAGCCAACCTGATGGTGAGCAGGGAAGCTGAGAGCACTTCACCAAGTGGCTAAACCCCATGTGGAAATTTCAAAACTGAAATGGGAAAAATCCAAAGCACAGCTAGGAAAATGTGTTACCACAGAGGCAAAAGAGAAAAACATATGTGCAAAATGCTTCAATGTGCTTCTCAGGAGCTCACCTCACAAATACAAATACCAGGCTTGGATAAAGCACTTGGATTTTTGCTGGTCCAGCAGCTCGATTCTACTGTAGATTAAAAGCAAAGAGCAGAGGAAAAATTAACTTGAATTTATAATCCATATGCCACGTGCACCATAGTTTACCAATGGACTAGAAACTGAAAGAAGGGTTAAGTCCAAAGGAAAGTAAAATCTTTCTTGTCCAACTGAAGAAACATAAAGTGCTCAAAAGAAATGTATATTTCAAAAATGATTTTCAGCATCTGAGCAAAGGACTGTGCTAAGTGCTACATAGGACAGGAGATGAAAGCAACATAGTCCTTCCCCCTGCCCCGCCTCACCCCCAAACAGCTAGTAATCCAGTTGAGAAGGAAAATCCCACTAGACAAGACAGAATGTAGAATGGAACACAGTGAGTAAGACAAACCAGACTTAGGTGGCTATAGAGCAGGTTTCTGCTCAGTGAAAATCATGAAAAAAGAGACTCACATGACAATTTTCTTCCCTTGTTTGAGTGGGCAGAGGAAGTGAATAAATCAGCTTGAAAGCATTGGTTGATACTTTCCTCTGCCTCCCAACTACCCCTCCCCCAAACACAGCATCATCAAGTCCTGCCCCTTCCACATCCTTCTTCCCTCAATCCCTGTTGCTCCTACCCTTGTTCAGGCCACTGTACTCTCTTGCCCGGACCACCCAGATTATCAGCTTATTCCCATTCTCTTTCCCTTATTATCAGTCTTCTACCCAGCATCCAGAGTAATGTTTTTAAATGTAAACTAGAGCAAAACCCTTCCATGGCTGCCAAGACTACAATGAAATATCAACTCCTTCAAGACCCTGTATCTTCCAGCCTCTGACCACTCCTTCAGGTTCATTTCCTCACTCACTCCAGCTTCACTGACTGCTCAGTTCTCTGAATGCCCCACACTCTTTACCACCAAAATACTTTACATATGCTGTTCGCTGTCTGTGATGCTGTTCCCTCCCACTCTTCCCATAAGTCTTATTTGCCTGGAAGTCTCAATATAAAAGTCACTCCCTCAGACAAGTCTTTCTGAGCCCCCACCATAAACTAGGTCTCAGAGCACCATGTACTTTTCTTTATCATAGTTGGTAATTATGTATTTATTCTGTGTCTGACTCCTCACAATACTAAAAAGCGAGGAAATTTTCTTCTTGCTCCCCACTATACACCCAGGTCCTAGAATAGTTTGTGGCACCCAGCAGGGGACCAGAAAATATTTGCTGAATGAACATACATGCTCAGCACTAACATGGTGTACAAGAGTAGAAAATATGTCCTCTTTATTCAAAGTGATTCCAATCTAATATATGCAAAACAAATGGAAGCAGAAAAAAATAGAAGAAAATCACATGGAGATCAGATTATATGGAAAGTGCCACAGAGGTGCATAGGCAGTCCATGTATCTTTTTTTTTTTTTTTTTACGGTACGCGGGCCTCTCACTGTTGTGGCCTCTCCCATTGCGGAGCACAGGCTCTGGACACGCAGGCTCAGCAGCCATGGCTCATGGGCCCAGCCGCTCCGCAGCATGTGGGATCTTCCCGGACCGGGGCACCAACCCGTGTCCCCTGCATCGGCAGGCGGACTCTCAACCACTGCACCACCAGGGAAGCCCCCATGTATCTTAGAAAACAGAAAACACTAAATAAAGAAAAGGTATTCTTTTAGGTCATTTCTATCTTCAGGGAAATCCCCATGGAGTCATTGGTAACCACAATTTTCTACAAAGGTAGAACCAAAAATAAAGAAAAACAAAAAGCAAAATAAAACCCACCTACCTGTCCATAAGCAGAGACCAAAGGATCTCAGCTTACTAACCCAGGATTGCAACAAACGGATAGCCAACTGTGCCAGCAGCACTGAAGCTGTGCTGGCCGCCAGTGCAGGTCCCAAATTTGCACCACCTGAGCAGTACAGAAATTAGAAGAAGAAAGTAAAGCCAAAATTGGTTCCACTTGGAGATATAGCATTGGAAAGCATCACACCCACACTTACAACAAGGAACAAGCTAGACAAACGGCAAATTAACAATTTTTCATGAACTCATCAGAAAGCGGAGGTCACGGAGCCAATAACCAACCCAGAATCTGAGGAAAAACAGGCATCCACAGGAAGAAACAGGACCCAGGCCTTTGCCTGGCTGGGACAAACACCTCTGGATACCATATAAGCCATTAGGAAGAATTTAGCTAGAAATGTTTAACAAATTGCTGAAGGCCAATCGTAGGCTTGCTAAGGGCTGCAGTAATAGGAAAAGCTGGGTGAACAGTATGTGGGAGCTTCCTGTACTATCTTTGCAACTCTTCTGTTAAGTCTAAAATTATTTAAAACAAAAACTGATGGGAGACTCATGAACACTACTGAGCGTGGACAGAGGCAAACAGAAAAAAACATCTCATGGGAGGTCTCGCATCCCAGGCATGCATGGTACTCTCAAAAGAATATCCATGTAGATGACCTCACTCACCAAAACTATGAAAAAAAAAAAACAGGAATTCTAATGACTCAGCCCACAGAACCAACAACTAGAAGTTCTTCACCCCTGAAAAACTACAGATGTATTTATTTTGCATTCCTAGAAATTATAATAAAGGTTCACATCACATTAATGGAAATAAATTCAGAAGGGAGGTATGGGATGCATGCAGCAACGGGACGCAAAAAATCAGAACACCCGTTGGTAAATTTGAGTAAGAACTGACTATAAAAATAATGAGGATGGGGGCAAGGGGTATATGAGAACTCTCAATACTTTCCACTCAATTTTGCCATGAACCTAAAACGGCTCTAAAAAATAGTCTACTTTTTAAAAAAATACATAAATGATAACTTTTTTGTACTGAAAAACAAAATGGAATTAAAATATTAGATAAAAATGGTACAGAAGATGGAAAAGCCTCTCACAGCAGACCATGGGAAGAATATTTAAACGAAGTTAAAGCATTCTAAAAATACTAATCTTCTTCAGGAGGAAGACAGAAATATTGATTTACTATAGACTTTGTTAAAAAATATATGATTAAGTACTTCTGTTTAAAACTCAGGTTCAAGATGGCAACACACACACTGAATCTACAAATACAAATAGAACAACTTCCTCTGAAAAAACCTAAAAACTGAGCAACTTCTATAAATGGGGCCAAGGAGAAGGCCCACAGGCAGCACGTGGGAAGGGCTGGGACTCAGTCTCGGCATAAACGCCACCCCTACTCCTCCCCCCCCCCCCCCCCCCGCCCCAGTCAGGAGGGAACTCAACAGCCAGAGTGTCTCCGAGGAGCAAAGGATCTGAACCCCACACCAGGCACCCCAACTTCCAAGACCTGCACCTGAGAGGCGAGCCCCCAAAACATCTAGCTTTGAAAACTAAGGGGCTCTTATGCCCAAGACCCACAAGGCTGTAGCGACGTGAGAAACAGCTTTTCCGGGCCTGGCGCTGGGACTCACCTGCTCCAGGGCCCCGTGCGGAGCAGCCGCTGGGCGCCCAGACTTTGTGGTCGGGAGGCTCGTCTGCTTGTCCTGCAGCTTCAGCCTGAGGTCAGGCCTCTGATTTGACACACATCTGGGGCCTTATGGGAGTGCTCTCTGCCTGGGAGACTGGCGGGCACTGTATCCGGACCCGTCCTCCGCCTAGCCCAGCCGGACACCAGCTTAGCGCCACCGAACATCCACCGCCTCCCAGAAGGGAGCTCCTACGCGCCTCTGCTGCCCAGGGCGGTCTTTGCAGCGGCGGCCAAAAGATGCCCCGTGATCACCTGGCTCTGGGAGCAATTCCCCATTGGTCAGAAAAGAAGCCAGAGCTTAGAAAGGTACGAAGCCTGCCAGGTCTCAGAGTTCGTAATGGTGGACAGTGGTGGAAACTCAGGACGCCAGAGCTCAGGCTTCCCTAGGTAGACACTAGCTTTCTGCATTTGTCAGCTTGAGTGAAAGGCCCTGCATGCTTTTTGCTTTGCAAACTTTCCCTCATCTCTCAAGTTGCACCCCTTCAAGAAGTGTTCCCTGGCCCCTCAGTCTGGGCTTCCACAGGACACAAGGCACACCTGAATCTTAGTCCTTTACCACACTGGATGTGTTACTTTACCTGATTCCCAATTAGACTGAAAGATCCCTGGGGGCAGAGGCTAATTCTTTTTTTTTTTTCTGTTTTTAACTTATAGTTGATTTATAAGTTTCAGGTGTACAACATAGTAATTCACAATTTTTAAAGGTTGTAATCCATTTATAGTTACTGCAAAATATTGGCTATATTCCCTGTGCTGTATAATATATTCTGTAGCTTATTTATTTTATAAAGAGTAGTTTGTACCTCTTAATCCTCTACCCTAGCTTATGCCTCCCCCCAACCCTCTCCCAACTGGTAACCACTAGTTTGTTCTCTGTGAGTCTGTTTTATTTTTTAGACTCCACACATAAATGATATCTTACAGTATTTATCTTTCTCTGTCCAACTTATTCCACTAAGTGAGATACCCTCCAAGTCCATCTATGTTGTTGCAAATGGCAGAATTTCATTTTCTTTATGGCTGAGTAATATTCCACTGTGTATATATACCACCTCTTCTTTATCCATTCATCAGTTGATGGACACTTAGGTTGTTACCACCATATCTTGGCTATTGTAAACAATGCCACTATGAATGTTGGGATGCATATGTCATTTTGAATTAATGTTTTTGTTTTCTTCAGATATACAACCAGGAGTGGAATTGCTAGGTCATATGGCAGTTCTATTTTTAGATTTTTGAGAAACTACCATACTGTTTTGCACAGTGGCTGCACCAATTTACATTCCCACCAACAGTGTAGAAGAATTCCCGTTTCTCCACATCCTCACTCATATTTGTTATCTGTGGTCGTTTTGATGATAGCTATTCTGACAAGTGGGAGGTGATACCTCATTGTGATTTTGATTTGCATTTCTCTGATGATTAGTGATTTTGAGCATCTTTTCATGTGCCTGTTAGCCATCTGTATGTCTTCTTTAGAAAAATGTCTATTCAGTTCTTCTGCCCATTTTTTAATCAGGTTGTTTTTGTTTTTGTTTTTTGATGTTGAGTTGTATGAACTCTTAGTATATTTTGGATATTAACCCCTTAAGGGTCATAT
>NW_020839030.1:0-7683 GCF_003676395.1 Aethalodelphis obliquidens
TCTTAAGCATTATCCCATTAAGACCAATTAATAATTAGTATTATCTAGGTGGTGGTTTTTCATGTTTTTTTATTACTGTAAAACTGTGGATCAGAATATCTAAATCACTTTGCTACATGAATGGTGCATTTAATTGGTGATTCAGTTTATGGAAAAGTAATCCATAATTGAACTATTATGTTACAACTTTCCTTCATATGTTTTAGCTTTTTAAATCTCTTGATTAACAAAGTCTTACTATTCTTTATTTTTGAAAAGTATTCTGATAGTGGTGATTTTTATTTTGATATGTGACTGTAAATGAAAAGAGGCATTTATGACCATCACTACTTTCACAGACAGAATTTTCTTTTGCTTCTTACAGCAAATTTTAAGTAATAAAAATATAGTTATGCTAAAAAAACTCTGACTACTTTTTATTTTAGTGGTTAAAAGAAAATATAATAAAAGTCAGTAGATAATAGTGAATTTAAAATGACCCATTGCAGTATTTTAAAAACATATTTTCTTTCTTCCATACATAAAAATGCTCTTCCTTAGAATTATTCTAAAGCAGTTGAATACTTTGGAGACAGGAAGAAATTAAATCTGTAACCAGTGTAGTCACTTAAAATATATGTGACCTTGAATAATTCCCTTTATTTTAAGTGTTCAATTCTAAAGCAATCAAATAATATAACTCTGAAAAGCAAATTTTTTGCTTATATTTTTGCTTAAAAAGGAAGAATGTAGAGGATTTAGAGTAAAATAAACCTACGTGTGTTGGCTGCTTAATTGTTGTTGATATTATATTGTATGATAAGATTATCCAAAAAGTAACTAGTAATTATTGGTCAAACCTACCTAAATGTATTATGTAATAAAAGCATGAGGGCTTTAGGAATTTGCATACACCAAGATTCTATGACAGCATTACTGCTATAAAGTGAATGAGCTAATGTTAAAGATGTGACTACCAGCAAGTGCTGTGAAGAACAAAGTTCCTGTAGATCAAATATGTACTTTGATTTAGCACTTGTAAAGTATTATTTTTCATTGGACTTCAATTTTGTTGTCCATCATTATGACCTTAATGGAAATATTTTGATGAACTCTTTTCTTAGTTTCAAATCATGTCTTTATTGTGGCTTACAAAGGAGCTGGTCCTTAGCTCTCTCTCCAATATTTCCAACTATATTTCCTTTCTCAGTTCCTCAAAAAGCCAGTTACGGTTTTACTTCAGAGTATTTGTACATGTTCTGTACCTAGAGAATGTCCATTCCCCAAATATTCACATGGTTTCCTCCCTCACTTTATTCAACTCTCTGTTTAGTCTTCACCAAAACCAAAAGGGCTTTTCTGATTATATCTATAACAACACTTCCTTCCTCTATATATCCCCTTACTGTAATTTATTTTTCATAGTATATACAACTAGCTGTCAATAAGTTACATATTTTCATCCGCTTAGGTTCTGTAACAAACAATGAACAAATCATCCCTGTTTAATCTAGTAAAATTTTATTTCTAATTCACATTATACTTTAGACTCTTGTCAGGATGTTCTCTTCCAAGCACTGACACTTGAGTCATGTATTCTTCCATCATGTGCCTCTGTCATTTTCTAAGGTCCTTGGCATTGTCAGTGAATTAACATAGAGATAGACAGTAAAGAACAAAGCAGGATGGCCAGGTTTAAGAGTGGCATACATTAATGTTTCCCTTAAGCCAGCACCCAGTCATGTGTGCTCATTATAACTGAAAGGGAGACTGTAAAAATATGAGTCTATGTGTGCTGTGTGCTCAGAACAAGGAAATGATACTGGCTATCCCTAAACAAGAGTCTAGCACAATATTTACTTTTCCACATGTTATGTTCTGTCCCCTGAACTACCCTTAGAAGGAAACAGTATTATTTGGTTTGTCTCCTGCTCTATCCCCATTGCCTAGAACAGAGCTTTGCATGTGGTAACTGCTCAATAAATATTTTAAGTGAAATAATAAATGCAGTTTTTTATTTACCTTTTGCTCCACATTGGTCTAAAATCTGAAAACATACACTAGAGACAAAAGAATCTGCTAGCATCTAGTATTCTGAACTAACTGGCACAGATCAGAAATGTAGTTATAAGCTGGAAGCTCTGGCTCACGCTCATGATGGTCAGCTCAGGTTTTTATTTAATTCCTTTTTGTCACACATTGGCATCAAGTTATTGTATACATAAAATAGACTAAGTTCCTCTCACCATTAAATAGAATTTGCAAATACATAATTTCACTACAAAAATTATTTTAAAATTCAGTTTAAAATTTTGTTAAAAAATGAAAAAAAAATCTTTTTGATGAGAATTTTGATTTATTTACTTTCTCATTCTTTTACTGAGAAAGTGGACTGAATATGACATTTAACTCAGCAGGGCACTGGTTTCTTTCTATAACATTTGCATATAATTTAACAAAACACTTTAAAACAGTCTTCTTGACCTTTACAATGATATAAGAAAGCTATTGTTTTATTGCTTCTATTTACAGAAAAGGAACATGGGGCTCAGGATCTGTCACTTCCAAAATATCACCAACTCATGAGTAGCTAGGTTGTAACCTGATATGTGTTCCACTTCACTAAGAAACACTTATGAACAGAGCTCTCATAATCTCCAATAGAATTTGCTCAACAAAATCATCACAATCATTAATTTTCAAATACACGTTTTGATAGTATTGATCACAGTTTCCTAATTTATTGGCTTAAAAAAAAGCATGAATCCAAGCTCACATGGACCTTTTTGTCAGACCTTCATGATAAGTTTTGTAATAGAGAATAAGCCAGAAAGGGGAGGGGAGGTGTGATAGTACTCTACAGATGCAGGTCTAGCTCCAAAATGTGGTTACAAAAAGTTGAACTAATTTGCCTCAAATAGTTAGATGACCACCCACAATATGAGAGTAGTAAGTTCAGAAGGTATCCTCTTCAAAGAGTGGTTTTGCAACAATGCTCACTCAGGGTAAATCAGAGCTCATATTATAGGCAAACATTCAAGTGCAAAGTTTATCTTCCATGATGGATGTAGAAATTCACAATTTGAACTGTGACTCAGGGTGTGTTATAGCAACAGTGAGAAATTGAGTTCATATAAAAACAAAAGTCCAGTATTAGGGATGGAAACAAACAAAAGAAGAAGAAGAAGGGGTATAAATGGGATACTCCTTACTTCATAACAGGGCATCCATAAGCTTAGTGCTAGCACCTCAGATTACAGGTTTAAGGGCTGCAGAATCTTTTGAGGCCCTACCTATCAACAAAGAGACAAAGCTAAATGTAAAATGTTTGGTGCTGATTGTCCAGATCCTGGACAAGACTGAGCCTGTAAACCAATGGTTTTCAGATATTTGTTTTAGAGCAGGGCCACAAGCAGTGCTTAGGTAAGCAGAATTGGGTGTGACCATGGGAGTATAACATCCTAGGGGAAGGTGCTTCTGGAAGGCAGGATGACTTTGAAAATTGCATAGTTTCACTTCTTAGAATTTGCAAGTGTTGGTTTTTAACTTCTCTATATATATTTATTTAGAAGAAAGAAAGAGCAACATGAAGTATAGGAAACCAAATTGTGTAAATCCATGATAATGGTTTTCTTATGGAGGGTATGTATGCATGACAGCTATAAAATACTAACCAATAAGAAAGCCTTTTATTAAGAACTTTTTATTTTATAAATTCAGAATTTTATAGTTAAATATTACTTTAAAAAATTCATGGTGTGCCTTTACTTGGTAATAATTAAAAATTATTTTAATACAAAGTACATAAAGATATTTATGACAATAAATGGTCATATTATAATGCTGTGGGAGACAGAACAAGGCTGATGCCTTTTTCCTTCTTCTAATGCAAGTATAGCTTTCAGTATTTTTGTTTTGTTTTGCTTTGTTTTGTTTCGTTTTGTTTTGTTTCAATGTTGTACCAGACAAGTTTAATCACTATCTTGGCTCTTTATTCGGTAACTACGTGGGTGAATTTTATAAACCTGAAAATTCTCAAGTATAATCTGTCACCTTTTTAATAAAACTAGCCCAGTCTAGTTATTTTTTCTTATATTGAAAATTGAGTGGTTTAAATGAGTTTATTTTTTTTTATTTGGAGTAAATTTGCTTTACAGTGTTGTGTTAGTTTCTGCTGTGCAATGAAGTGAATCAGCTATATGTATACTTATATCTGTATACTGTATACTTATATCCCTTCCCTGTTGGACCTTCCTCCCAACCCCTTCATCTCACCCATCTAGGTAGTCACAGAGCACCAAGCTGAGTTCCCTGTGTTGTACAGCAAATTCCCACTAGCTATCTATTTTACACATGGTAGTGTATTTATGTCAAACCTAATCTCCCAATTTGTCCACCCTTCCCTTCGACCCCTGTGTCCACATGTCCTTTCTCTGCATCTAGATCTCTATTCCTGACCTACAAATAGTTTCATCTGTACCATTTTTCTGGATTCCACATATATGCATTAATGTACAATATTTGTTTTTCTCTTTCTGGCTTATTTCACTCTGTATGGCAAATTCTATGTCTAACCACATCACTACAAATGACCATATTTAATTCTTTTTTATGGCTGAGTAATAGTTCATTGTATATGTGTACCACATCTTCTTTAACCATTCATCTACTGTTGGACATTTAGGTTGTTTCCATGTCCTGGCTATTGTAAATAGTGCTGCAGTGAATACTGGAGTGCATATGTCCTTTTGAATTATGGTTTTCTCAGAGTATAAGCTCAGTAGTGGGATTGCTGGGTCATATGGTAGTTCTATTTTTAGTTTTTTTAAGGAACCTCCATACTGTTCTCCATAGCGACTGTATCAATTTACATTCTCCCCAACAGTTCAGGAGGTTTTATTTTCTCCACACCCTCTCCAGCATTTATTGTTTGTAAATTTTTTGATGATGGCCATTCTGACCAGTGTGAGATGATACCTCATTGTGGTTTTGATTTGCATTTCTCTAACAATTAGTGATGTTGAGCATCTTTGCATGTGCATCTTGGCCATCTGCATGTCTTCTTTGGTGAAATGTCTAGTTAGGTCTTCCACCCATTTTTTAATTGGGTTATTTGTTTTGTTTTGTTTTGTTTTTTTGATACTGAGCTCCATGAGTTGTTTGTATATTTTAATCCTTTGTCCATTTCTTCCGTTGCAAATATTTTCTCCCATTCTGAGGGTTGTCTTATAGTCTTGTTTATGGTTTCCTTTGCTGTGCAAAAGCTTTTAAGTTTAATGAGGTCCCATTTGTTTATTTTTGTGTTTATTTTCATTACTCTAGGATGTGGGTCAAAAAAGGTCTTGTTGTGGTTTATGTCAAAGAGTGTTTTTCCTATGTTTTCCTCTAAAAGTTTTATAGTGTCCAGTCTTACATTTAGGTCTTTAATCTGTTTTGAGTTTCTTTTTGTGTATGGTGTTAAGTACTGTTCTAATTTCAGAACTCTCTAGCATTCCTATACACTAACAATGAAAAATCAGAAAGAGAAATTAAGGAAACAATCCCATTTACCATCGCAACAAAAAGGAGAAAATACCTAGGAATAAACCTATGTAAGGAGGCAAAAGACTTGTACTCAGAAGACTATAAAACACTGATGAAAGAAATCAAAGATGACATAAACAGATGGAGAAATATACCATGTTCTTGGACTGGAAGAATCAATATTGTGAAAATGACTATATTACCCAAAGTAATCTGTAGATTCAATGCAATCCCTATCGAACTACCAATAGCATTCTTCACAGAATTAGGATAAAAAAATTTACAATTTGTATGGAAACATAAAATACCCCAAATAGCCAAAGCAATCTTGAGAAAGAAAAATGGAGCTAGAGGAATCAGGCTACCTGACTTCAAACTATACTACAAATCTGCAGTAATCAAGACAGTATAGTATTGGCACAAAAACACAAATATACATTTATGGTACAGGATAGAAAGTCCGTAGATAAGCCCATGCAAATATGGTCACCTAATTTATGATGAAGGAGGCAAGAACACACAAAAGAGAAAAGATTGCCCCTCAAGAAGTTATGCTGGGAAAATTGGACAGCTAAATGAGTTTAATTTGATTTGTATTCTGGATATTAATATTTATTAATTTTACGTGTTTTAGCATTATATTCAAGTGTGTATTCTTTCTTAATATTTCTTTATGACATTGCTTATTGTACTAAAAGACATTTTAATGTACTGTAATTGATTACATATCACATTACTTCAATGATTTATAATACTACTACTGCCTTATATCATTTCTGTATATGATTGGTCTAATTTTAACAATAGTTTTCTGTTACATTTATTGATGTCTCTACTCTCATCAGTACTACACTGTCTTAATTTTTGTAAATGTATAGAATATCTCTGCTAGCATTTATAAAGTATCTCTGCCATCTCTTTCCTACTACCTTTGTAGATTAAATTAGGGGAAGATTAAATGTATTACTTCATTGAGTCAGTCCATGAACAATCAGGTTGCCTTTTTGTCTTTCTATTATTTGTGTACCTATCTCCTAAGACACTTTTTATGTCTTCGGCTAGGTTTATTCCTCGCTACATTTTGATTTTTTTGTCAATTATGAATGGGATCTTTGTCTCCAAAGAGTGATAATTATTTTTACGTAATAATTTTTAGTTAACCAACTAGGTTAGTTATCCTATTAATTCAAGTGTTGTGTATAAATGAGTTGCTGGATTTTCTATGTAGTCAACCAAGTCAAGTAAAAGCAAAGAAGTTTGTATTTCTTTTAATGATTCTTGTTATTTACATATTGTTTCTGATTTTATGGCATTTGCCGAGTGCCTCCAATACAAGGTTGAGTAGACATGGTGGAAAGAACTATATTCATCCTTTAATGTCAGTATTTCTCAATGCCAAGTTTACTATTTATTTTTAATGTATGTCATTTATTAAGTTAAGAACATTTTATTTCTCTTTCCTATATTCTCTTTAAATAACAAATGAATGTTGACATTTGTTATTTATTTATTTTATTTTTTTTGCGGTACACGGGCCTCT
The DNA here is from genome assembly GCF_003676395.1 of Aethalodelphis obliquidens. Taxonomy (NCBI): domain Eukaryota; kingdom Metazoa; phylum Chordata; class Mammalia; order Artiodactyla; family Delphinidae; genus Aethalodelphis; species Aethalodelphis obliquidens. Next base: position 7,043 of record NW_020839030.1, read on the forward strand.
CACTGTTGTGGCCTCTCCCGTTGCAGAACACAGGCTCCAGACACACAGGCTCAGCGGCCATGGCTCACGGGCCCAGCCACTCCACGGCATGTGGGATCTTCCCGGACTAGGGCACAAACCCGCGTCCCCTGCATCGTTAGGTGGACTCTCAACCACTGCACCATCAGGGAAGCCCTGTTAACTATTTTTAAACATCTGTCTGTGAGAGTCATAATTTATCAATTTCTAAGTAATTTCTCAAAATACTCTATTTAATTGGTTTTCAAAGTTAAATAAGGGCTGTAGACCCTTAAATGTTCAAAAAAACTTCCAAACACTACACAGACTTTAATGATTTTAAGAGAATCAATTTCAATAGTTTCAATGTCAATTGTGTTCTTTCTTAATATAGATGTGTCTGAAAATATACCCTTTGACAATTGTCCTTTTTCATGTAACCAAATAAAATTCTAATTTTAACCCACCCAGAATTTTTCTATGATGAACTCTCACTGATTATAAATTATGTTGGAATACAAAACTGAAGGAAAATTAAACATATTTGTGTCTGCAAATGTCCTTTAGCCAAGGTATCCTGAAGCCAAGAAGGGCATCGTGTCATGTTCTGCCTTATGCATGTTTTACTTAAGCATGCCTCATGT